>NW_006800089.1:845445-858425 GCF_000485575.1 Poecilia formosa
TATATATATATATATATATATATATATATATACACACACACCCACACACACACACACACACATATACATATATTTCTACTACTGACTTTTCATGGAAATGTTCTAGTGTTATTTGAGCTGGGACAGAAAATAATCACCTGTATTCAAATGACATAATCTTTGCAGAGTTACACTGGGATTAGATGAGGCCACACCTATAAATTAGCTCTGGCAGTCAACTCAAGCCATGTTGCTCCTATGAAAGACTCTGCTGAATACATCAAGCATACCATAACAATTTGGTCGCATCATGCTGGTTGATGCATTGTGCGTTTCATGTGCTGCGCTCTGATTGGGTCTTCCTACCCCCTCCACCACCTCTTTTGGGCTAGAAGCCCAGAGACCATCTCCTCATTTCCTGACATTCGGAAGACAGGATAAGGAGGTGGAGATGAGCTCATCACTCTGTGACATGCAGAGCAGCAAGACCAGGAAGCGATGAGATCAGAGCCTGGATGCCAAACCCTAAAACTATATTGGATAAGAAATATGCATTGAAGTATTTGCACGAATTGCCTGACCAAAACATTTATTTAATTTTTTTTAAAATTTCACTTCAATTTTCCAAGCCACACCCGGGATTTGTTACTGCCAGACCTGTACAATCAGGAAATCCCTAATTAGAACCTGAAATATAACATAAAATAAATAGAAGTCTTAAAAAAGCAGCACATCTTGACCCACTTTGTGTTTTGGGGAAACTGACAGGCTGAGTTTCCAGGGGTCACCAGAGGTCAGCCTGCCTTCCCACCCCACATTAACGAAATGAAACAGAATTTAATTCTATTCAAGTTTATTTGTATCGCACATTTCAGCAATGAGGAAGCTTAAAGTCACAAAAACAACACAATCAACAAATGTGAAACAAGCAATAAACATTACATTTTGTCAAATGCCATCATCAAATCATCAACACGTCAAGTTGATGAGCTGCTTTTGCATACAAGTTTCTCCAATTTGTTTAACTCAACAATATCTCACAGAAATATAGCTCAAACTTTTCAATATGGAGTTAAGCAACAGCAAAATAGAAAATGTTGAAATTATGTCCTGGAACCATAGAAAGAAGGCTAAGAGAATGTTGCCACGGTGCTGGATTGCATCTACATATTTGCTTCCTTGAGTGAAAGTTGAAAGATCAGCAATTATTTTTACTTAGGTGCTATCAGGGGGTGTAGGTGGTGCTCCAATTAATTTTGTTATGACTTAATCCCAAAACTGACGATGGGTAAAAGTTAATCAAATGCAAGACAAAACTTGGTCTCCACCAACAACTCTCAGCATCTAGAGAAAATCTCATTAGTTCTACTCATTGGGGATAACAAATAAAAGAACTGAAGTAAAGGAAATAAATTCTAAACATTAAACTTAAAATTGAAGTTGTCAGAAGAAAAGAAAAGGAGAAGTCGACGTTCTACGAAAGTTATTGGACGAGATTCTTCAGGGAGTCGTGAAGATCTGCAAAAAATATTTGCACCACCAAAATAGCAGAAGCACCGGAGAAAAGGTGCAATTCATTTGAATGCATCCCCTGAGAGCTAAAGGCATTATTAAATTACACAGATATCCAGTAGTTGCTAAGAAGATGTGGCTACCAAGCGCAGCCTGCATGCGATGAGTAACTTACTGTTTCCTGCAGGTGAAGAGGTCCTCTGGAGTTGTGAGAAATTGTTTGTACTGCACATGCATTATTTACAAATGTGCACAATTCTAATTGTTTATACTTACAATTACATCATAAGACAAATGAAAGCAATTGGAAACAAAAGCAACTCTGCCATTTTGTGCACATAAAATCTGAGAGTGGGGTGAGAGAGTACAAAAGTGCAGAGTGCACAGAGGTTGAAAACTCCCTGCAAAGTCAAAGGCTACAGACCATCAAACTGCATGTGGCCTTTAGAGCAGTGGACAGAGAGTTTATGGAATGGGTTTTCAAGCATTCCAGACTTAAAAATATCAAATGAAATACTAGAGCGGCAAGCAGTTGTTAATGGGTTCCAAGCAGGACCGAGCAAGTCCACCCCTACACATACACTCTCCTCCCCGCGTCCTGTCAGCGCCGAGGCTTTTCACACGTCCACTGGGTTGGGAAGCATCAGACACAGCAGCGTAAAGAACACCACCACTGGACTGTAGAGCAGTGGAGACATGAATCTCCCTCTGACAACACAATAAATGAGTCTGGCTTTGGCACTACTTGCTTGACTGCATTGTGTTAAGTGCAAAGAGAACTATCATGTGGGGGTATATTTTTTTCCAGAAGTTGCACTCTGGCCCTTAGTTCCACTGACAGGGAAGCTTTATGTAGCAGCCAAACCAGAGAAAGAAAGACACTTTAGTCAATTTCATGTGCCAAGCTGTTTGGGGACAGTTCAGGGATGACCCCTAGTTGGTCTAACAAAGCTGACCACCAGTACACAAACTAAGAGCAATAAAGACATGGACGAACGAGTTTGGATTGACCTGCAGAATCCTGAACTCAACCTGACTGAACAGCTTTGGGATGATTTAGAGCAGGAGTCCTCAAGAGCTACAGCGGAAATAAATAAGCCTCTCAATAAGAAGAGACCTTCAGGAGACCTGAGTCAGTATGACGGGCCATCCGACTGGGCCCAGTCATACTGACTGGGTCTGTATGACTGAGGATTTAGATAGTTTAATGGAAAATTCCACGAGTAATACTGCTACTCAGACTCAGCGAGAACAGTGGGTGAAAACATATTTTAAAAATTGTGCAGATATCAGAAGACATGTTAGAATGTTTTGTGAGAGAAACTCGAGTAAATCCGAATCAGACAATCATTTAAAGTCCTGAAAAACAGCAGAACAGGACGAAATGGGCATGGATTCATTGACATTTAATTTGACCTGTTAGTGAACAAAACATCCTGCAGCTAGATTTGGAATAAACAAGCCTCTGAATTCATAAGTAAATTGACTTTTTTTTAAATGGAAAGTTCGCCGCAAAGAATTCAGTCAACAAGTCACGCTCGTTCTGTTTCATGTCCTGAATCCATGTTCTGCTCCCACTGTGTGCGCACGCAGACGAGCTAGGTGCTAAAACATGACAGCAGTCTGAGGAGATGATGTAATTGAGGCTGTGTCACACCAACAGTGACACATTTCCAATTAGATCATCTAAACTCACGCTGCATGTGGGTCGTCTGTCTCATTGACCCGTTTTTGCTTCTCAGGTTTATGAAAAGGTTTTCACATGCATCGCTTCCATGTCATGTTTTGGAGATAGACGATCCCTCGACTTTCAGCTGCCCTTAACACAACAGTGTTTACAACGTGTTCTGTTCTCTCGAAACCGGGCTGTACACTCTGCTACATAGGGCTGTAGAAATGACGATCCGAGCCTCTGCTTTCAGGAGCTCGTTCCTATCTTTTCAAGCATACTACAGTACAACACCTACCACTTCTGACTCAGAAGTCCTCTCTGCTTTGCCAAACTGTTTTAGAACAATGAGTCCTCTATGTGCGGTACAGTGGGCCATGATGTCTGAATACACACTGAGGCCCGATTCTGGCTGTAGGAGGAGTGATACTGTCTCTCGTCTGTCCCACCGCATTCGTTAAGCACTAATCGTGAAGGCCTGCTGCTATTTTCCACTGTCTGTACTCACGACTTTAACACTCCATGCACCAGCCTAGATAAGTCATTAGGAACTTAATGTGCTCAGTGGGTGAAATAACGAATGAGACCTTGTGCCTTTGGGATCTGTGTAAAGACAAATAAATTGGGGTGAAGGTTAAGAAGGTGAAGTTACATAAGGGGTAAGGGAAATTCTTTTTCTTCACCCTTTCCAGAAGTGAGTAACTTAAGGTAACTGGAGAGGATATCTTTATCAATCACCTAATTGGAGTGTTTGGAAAGCTTGCCTTTAAATATTAGTATGAAACTGTCTTAATTTGGCTGGTGTACAGCTTGGTTTTTGCATCGTACCTCACAGAAAGTACCCTTTGGACATCTTCACTTTTAGTCTCATTACAACCACACAGTTCAGCACTTTCTTATTGGAAGTTTAATGAGATGAACCCAAAAAATATTGAATACATGAGCCAATGACAAAATATTACCGTCTGCAGCCATGAGGAAAGCTAATCATGGGCTGAAAGCTATAGGGCCAGAGCAGGAGGAACATCTCCAAAGTTGGGTACCCAAAGAATGTGCTGCCGGTTTTCTGATGAGCTGTGTGTGACGAGCAAATGTTCCTACCACAGTGTGTCTGTGCTACCTTTCCAAAATGCTGGAACAACCTATTGGCGCTTGTGAATGTCCCAGTTGGGTCTTGACGTCCTGGTAGTTGCCAACTTACTTTCTCTGTGTTACCGATTCATGTAATGCAACCACCTCTCTATCACCCCGCATTTACACTGCGTGGATCTCCCCTCCACTCTGCTGCACACTTCACCGGCAGAGCTGCACAGCAGAGACATGACTTCAAAGCCAAAGTCAACATTTTCCATGAGTTTGTTGAAAAGCAAAGAAACAACGTGTGAGCGTAGCATTATTAACATGAACTAAGCCCTCCCGGGTTTGATAAGGTCAAAGTAAATGCGATTTATATATGGTTTATTCATCTTCATGACGCATTTTTTGATTGACGCGACTTACACTCCAGAGCAACTTATAGTCATCAAAGTACTATATTTTTTCCGATTAAGATCTTCTCATTCTAGGTTGATGTAAAATTCAGTTCTGTTTGGACAACTTTTTCAATTGTTTCGACCTCAGTGACCTTATGTTTATACACTATGGACATATGAGCAACCAATTCACCTCTCTTCTTGCAAAGAAGAGAGGTGAATTGGTTGCGGTGAATTATGTCAGAACCTTGTTGATTTCTATAGAAATTGTGCGGTTTCTCTTAAACGTGCAGGTGTACCCAGATGTAAGTGGGTAATGTAGACAGGTAACTTAGCCTGTATGACTAATTCTCAACCTGTGTGGATTAGAAGATTCTGCTTTAAATTCAAACTTTCTGCATGTTGTTTCATCACTCCACCCTGGAAAAAGAAAAGTTCAAAATTAGAATGGCATTCATGGCAATGATTGGGCTATATAAACTTCTAACCGCCACTGTAAATGTTTTCTGTAGAGGCATCAGGCCTTCGTTGCCTCAGAATAAAAAATAAAAAAAACATTTGTGAAGAGAAGCTTCATGTTGAAAACAGAGGCAGATGTGATGTTTCCAGCATTCAGGCTGAAGCTGATTAATGATCCTGATTTATTTGCCATTGGATCCGATCGAAGGCAGATGCCAGATGTTAGGTGAATGTCACTGGACTGCTTTTGTTTTTGTGTCTGCTCAGCGTCTAGATTTCTGAAAAAGTTAAACAAACCTTCACTTTGGCTCCCCAAACCACTAACTTCTGCACGGTTACTAAATCAACCCTCCCATTGATCACTAAGCCTTCACATGCAGACAGCGTCGACATGGGGATTTATTTGAAGTTGCTGTGTTATTGGCAGACTTGGAGATGTATATGGCTGAGGCTGGTGTTTGGAATGTGTGTCATGAAAGGCGGCCTCCCCAAACCTCTCTCCCCCCTATTAAAGACCTACGGTGCTGTGCTTGCAGCTGCCTTACATGTTATGATCAGTCGATTTGTGTCAGTCAACAGTTTATCTGCTGATTGGAGTTTAATGGGGGCAGTACCCTGTTTATTCGGCCAGGGACCCCCTCAGGGCAGAGATGTCCAACAGTCTACCCCCCGTACCGGCAGACATCATTTAACCCAGCGCTGACTGCCCACTTTACATGACTCTGCCATAATCTGTCTCTGCCCATAGGACATTTGGGGGGTAAACCTAACAAACCGTCATTACCGAACGTGCTTTAAAGGCACCACACATATACACACATAGACACACAAAACAGGATGACATTGTCCAGATCTCAAGCTGGCCTCAAACCAGAATCTTGCAACACCGTTCCCCACATTCCAACAAACATTGTCGTATTTTACGCATAGTTGTGAGGCGGAAGGAAAAATAATACGTGGCTTTATTTATTCACAAAATGAAATATGTAATATGCCTTTGCACCGAGCTGACATTTAATCTAACAACCATAAATAAAACCCAGTCCACCAGCATGTGATTTAATCTTTGCTTAAACCCACCCAGGTAGCATTGAGCATTCCGACAACGTCCTCTGAACGTTTCCACGAACGTTTGGCGAACATCGACTGCAAGAGTTCAATGAGCGACAAAATGAGACACCATTAAATGTCGGGCGGGATTTTTTAAAATTTATGTAGCAAATTCAAGAAATTTGATTAAAGTTGATGATGGACAGTGCTACAGTTCTTTATTTCTATTTGTGAACATTTTCGAAAGAGTTTTATTTTCTTCCCTTTTGCAATTAATTAATATTTTGTGTGGGTCTATCACATAAAATACCAAAAAAAATACACTGCTTTTTGTGGTTGTAACATGGCAAGATGAGAAAAAGTACGATGGGTATGTACAGTTGGGAAAGTGCACTGTGTCAGACCAAACTTTCGAGCTGGCATCATGTTTTTGGCTGCAGTGAAACAACAAGCACCGTAACATCCAATAAGCCAACCTAACAGCATTTTATTTATGTAACTCGGCAATGAAAACCAGAAACCTCTCCTCCGAGACAATATCTCTCTTTACTGAGTTGGAAGTCACAGCAAATCAAAGTTTTTGGATGTCAGAGCTTCTTTCGTTGAAAAAGTGGAAAACAGAGCCCAGATGAAAGTTGTGTAATCTGAGTTTTACACGGGAAAAGAAACAGTGCTTCCCATTTGTTTGTGATCCCACGTTAACTTTACATCCCACCTCCTCTGCTGCTCATTGAGAGCTGGCAGAGGACAGGATGACAGTTCAGCCTCACGCCTTCAGCTTGGTTGTTTGCAGTCTCTGACGCTCACTTGGACAAAACTGCGTCCACTTCGTTTCATTCACCTGCAACAGGAAGTAGGATCAATAGGAATACGTTCCTACCAGTAAAGCAAAAGTGTGGATATTTCCTAAAACTCACATCCTGCGATGATTTTGTGTTCTGTCTTCCACCTCGCTGGCGGCATATTTCTGAAAACAAGTGCTTCTGTAGCAGTCCTTTGGGACATTAAATGCACCTGTGGTGTTCAAAGGCTCGTTCATATGAATTTTATAGGTTTTTCAGTATAAAACTCTATATTATTCCTGTAATATTTCTACAGTGACTCAGTAAATCGGCTCAGCAGTGAGCGCTGATCTCCTCTCAGTTTGCTGCATGTTTGTTTTACTTTACTGCAATATTATGGAGACTTTAATGTCCTGCTGTGCGCTCCATATGGGGTGGAGAAACATATTGGAAAAAGATTGTTTGCAAATGTAACCAGTTTATTTATGACTTAATCTAAATACTGAAAAATAGCAGAGCAAGTGTCTTACAGTGGTTTATGTTTGAACAGCTCCTGCCATAATGATTATTTCCCCTTAAAATGGTTTCTTATATTTAACCCTTAATATGGTTTTGGGGGAAATTCACATGATAGAACAACAAAAAGAAGTTGCCATATTAAGCTGTATTTTCATAGTCTTCGTGATTTATAAAAGATTCTGAATCTTTAATGAACAAATTTTTGCCCATTTTGCTTCTATTCATAATAACTGGAGAGTGTATGTGACCATAAGCTTTCCAGTCTTGCACAGATTCTCAACTGAATTGAGGTCTGGACTTTGACTGGGCTATTCGAACAGATACATATGCTTTGATCCAAACCATTCCATGTTACCTTTGGCCGTTTAGAGGCGATGTACTGCCATACAGTGGCTCGTGAAAGTATTCAAATATGACATTCCACATATTTTATGGCCAGTTAAACACCAGCTCAGATGATTAATAGTTGCCCCAGCAACAGACTCTGATATGAATTTCTCAGAAACCCTTTATCTGGAGTGGTATTCAATAAATTAGAAACTGCATTTTGATGAGGATGCTTGTCAGGTTAAAAGTGTTTTTTCACAATAACAGCCGTTAAGCAGGTATTAAACATACTTCTCATTAAGCCCACATTTCTCTATTAAAAATGTTTTTATTGGTGTGATGTAATTTAATTTCAAATGTCATGTTTTCATTAGCTGCAAGCAGAAAATCATCATAATTAACAGAAATGAAGGCTTGAAAACACCAGTCTGTGTGCAATTATTCTATATAAAGTGTTTCTCTAAGTGAATAGAGCTACTGAAATAAGTGAACCTTTCAATAATATTATAATTTACCGAATAGGCCTGTGCTGTGATTTTCATACTTAACCATCTGTCTTTTACAAAGAATGTCATAAAAAAAGAAAGATACCCAAAGGGAAGTGGTTTTGGGGATAGAAGTGCCTTTAGGATTTCAGAGGAAAATAGGCAGACTTATTCTAAATAATAAAAAGACAGTGATCTCAGCAGAAGATCACACCAAGGACCACTCCTGTCAGCTAAGAACAGGGAGTGCAGGCTAGAAATTACACAAACTCACCAAACGTAGGGCGAATTCACACCAGCCATGTTTAGTCCTCTTGCGTAGAATGTCCGGTTCGTTTGGATAGGTGTGTGAATATGCAAATGAACAAAAGAGCGAAGTCTGGTCTGCGTCTGGGTTCGGTTGAAGTGAACTTTGGCACGGTTCAAATACATATTGTAAGCCTCAGGCAGACTGAAGACCGCTCC
This sequence comes from Poecilia formosa, assembly GCF_000485575.1. Lineage (NCBI taxonomy): Eukaryota > Metazoa > Chordata > Actinopteri > Cyprinodontiformes > Poeciliidae > Poecilia > Poecilia formosa. Next base: position 854,165 of record NW_006800089.1, read on the forward strand.
AAAAGCAGGAAGCCAACTATAGCACAGTAAATTCTGGATAAACACAACCAAAACAAACATATGAATCTAATGCTAGCGGAAGAAATGGCTCGAGGGCTTTTGCCAAAGACAAAAGTGAAATCCTACAACTATTAAAATCTGGCACTACTCCATGTTTGTTTACACTTGTTTACATTTCATAAAAACGGAAGTTGCGCTTGGTGTCTTCTTCGGACGTTTTCCTGTAGCTTCCTTCTGTGGTTCTTGTTGCAGCGCCGCTACAGGAGAGGAGGGGAACAGGTTTTTCAAACCGCACCAGCTGAAAATATCATGTATGGAGGAAGTTGCGCTCCACAGACTATCAGGTGCAACCACTCTCATAGACAATAAAAGGAATGTTTCTGGATCTGAATCTATGCTACAACATAAAGGGTCCAACACTTTACTTTGCACCTTGTATTTAATAATGTTTCCAGTGAGTGTATAGCCACAAGGTGTGATTAGAATCTTGAAGCACAGTGTCGTTAAAAACTGAATTGACTTCAAATCAACTCTTCTTTTTAATTACTTAATTTATAGTAAACCTGTTATTTTCCTCTGGAGTGAGCACACACACAGGCACGCACACGTGTTGTGTGGGAGCTGTTTTCCTTTTTGGCCTCTATTCCAAGCAGACACCTTGACTCGATCTTGTCAGACTCACTCAGGTTCAGCCAGGACATAAACAAACTGCAGTAATCAGGCATGAAGGTTAAGGGCACCGAGCGCTGACGCGCGTGTTGTTATGTGGGTCAGAGTGGCAGCGTGGCGTCCGCGTCCCTTTATTTCCACCGACTCGTAGGACTTTAGAAAACAGGGACGCCTAACATGCTCCTTCAAGCCTGATGCGAGGCTTATGGCAGACATGCGGCGGGGGCCGACGTGTCGTCGTCGGTGCCCGCGCCTCGTCTCTTTCTCATTACCAGGCCCAGGATGTCAGAGGGAAAGTTGGAAAGAAGACGACCCCGGCCTCCTGACAGAGCGAACGAGTGAGAGATGGAAATAATTACCAGCGTCTCCTGTGGAATAGGGCGTAAATTGATACACACTAAATACTGTTGTACCTTAGGGGTCCCTCTCTGTGTCTTCCTCGTCAGATGCACGAGACAAATGAACGCATCCAGCAGGAATTAATTGGATTTGGGAGCAGTCTCCTGCACAATCCACCAGGACGGGCAAACATCCTCCCCTCTTTACCCTCTTCTGCCTCCCTTCCCTTCAGAACACACACACACACGCACGCACACCTCCTCCTCCTTTATTCCAGTCATGCCTTGCAGAAATGTCTACCACCCCCTCCCACTCATCCACCCCGCCCTGATGGATCAGTCTGTGTCCCTTTACCACACACACACACACACACACACGCACGCACGCGCGCGCGCGTACACACACACACGCGCACACACACACAAGTGTATACACACGTATGCACACGAGTGCCATGCTGCTCCCCAGTGGATTGCAACCCGTCTCTCTCTCTCTCTTGGATACAGCGTTTCCATGGCAGCCACGTTTTCTGCACGTGCGGAATCAAACGAGAGAACGAGATGGAAGAAAGAGGCCACTCCTATCGATTCACTGGCTGGCTATTGATTGGCAGTCTGCTGCGGCGGCTCGCTTACTAACGGTGAAGCACTCCCATGCATTCATATCTCACACGCGCTTGGCAGAACGTAAACAAATGACATCATTTGGGCACGAGTTAAAAAAAAGGGGAGTACAATGTATGTTTTCTTTCGATGGGCATCTTTTAGCTTAGGTATTTCTTATCAGTGGGTGAACAACATTAATGTGAAAAACAGCAAATAGATAGATAGGTATCTAGCTAACTAGCTAGTTAGACAGCTAGTTGGTTAGATAGCTGGCTAGTTACTAGCTAGTTAGATAGATAGCTAGATATATAGATATTCATTTGAAAAATTAACTTGGAATGCAGACCCAAAGCACATCCACCTTACTTACCAGTGCATAAAAGGTGTTTTTGTTTCAATTTATTCTCTATTTCACAACCTTCAGTGTTGTCACAAGACTAAATATTAATTTCATCTGTCCAAAGCTCACACTTCCATACAAATGTCCTGGTAGAAGGACAATAAAAAAAAAAAAGTTTATTTCTTCTTTACTTTTAAATATTTTGGTGACTATTGTGGAATTTTTGTTATGGAAACTTGGGAATCCCAAGATGCTACTTTTTGAACAAATGGTGTCCCGAACTAGCCCTTGTTTTAGGGTCCTTCAAAACGTGTTTCGCAATGAAAAGAAAGCTTTTTCTTTTAGCTTCATTTAGAAACTAAGAGAAAAATAAATGTGCTTTGTTTTTCAACCAAATGAAACTAAGATAAACAGTCTACATTTAGAGCTTTTAGTGCTAAACTCAATCCATGATGGTCCTAATATTATAATAAGCTAATAATGTGATGTGATGTACAGCTTTAGGTTACAACTCGCATGTTTTGCTCTTTCGGGGGTGGGGGGTGTTGGCAAGAAAATTAGACATAACTTAGAAATAACTTAACACTCAAAATAAATTGAGTGTTCATGCTGTCCCCAGAGGATGACCACCCTGGGTGGAAGGCCATATCAAAAATGGCACCTTTTTTCTTTTTAAAAGTTTTCAAATATTCAAGAAACAAAGTTAAAGGAAGACAACTTGAGGAGCATTCCACTTTCAGTTCCAGCTGATTTTATTTCCTTCTCGGAAGAAAAAAAAAATTAAAAAAGACAATCTGTACAGAGGTCTGAGAGGCAGTGATTGACCCAAATGTTGGCTGGTTTTTGAGCAAAAGACATCAAATGATCTTGGCTGAAGTGGACAAAACATGATCAAACACAACATATTGCACAAATGGGAAAGAAAAAGAAAAAAAGGACAATAGAATTTTTTCTCCTTTCGTTTTTTTTTTCTTTTTTTTTTTTTTTAAAGGAAACTCCTGGACCACAATCATCTTCCACCAAAGATGGCCGTCCTAGTGCCTGTCGTTGATCATCATACATAAAAACACACAATCTTTGCTTATAGTACAGTCAGTTTACATAAATATCTTCATGTTATTCTTTTAAAAATCTTAAACACAACAGCTATAGCTACATATACCTGAATCTGAAATACAAATGCTATTTGCCATGCCATAATATAAAAAAAAACAAACAAACAAACAAAATAATAAACAAATAGCCTGCTATATGTAGCCAACAGGTACAGAAAAAGGTTAAATACTATTTTTTGATGCAATTTGCGCAACAACAGATGAAGCACTTCAAAAACATTTCCTCCTCCCTCCAAAGTCTAGGCAAAAGTGGAATGAGTCCAGTGGTTCAAATAAAACTTATCTCCATATATATTAAAAAAAAAACAAAGCACACAGAGGTATTAGCTCTATCCAAACAGTGACTCTTATCTGGGATCTTTCACTGAGACTTCAGGTTTGAGTGCGTTTTGAGTGCGCGTGGACTGGAAAACACAGTCAGGAGGAGCCTCGACGGCGCTTTGTTTACTCGGCTGGTGAAGCTGGAGTCACTGTGCCATTTAAGAAGCATGTGGGTAAATACTGTAAACACTGTGTGAGGTCAGATTGTGCCCCCTCTGCACGTCCAAACCACCAATGTAGATGCGAACAACAATGCTCCAGGGCTGACCCTTTTATAGATTTTGTACAAAAATACAAGTAGAAAATCATGACACACTCAAAATCTCTTTGAAAGTGAGAGGAGTCGGACACTGTTTTTTTTATTTTGTGTGTGTGTGTGTGTGTGTTTTTGTTAAATAAGATACACTTCTTAGCCCTTCCGCCGCTGGATATACAGACAGGTGTGTGTGTGTGTGTGTGCGCACAAACACAAACGAGACCTGTACGAGAACAATACTTCTATGTATAAAAAAGTTTGGCCAGTATAAATACATCAATATATATAGTAATATATGTACGGAGCCGGCCTAAGGCATGAGCGGTATGTGGGTTGCTTGGTGCCCCCTGCTGGCCGGGGGTCCCCAAAAAAAATACCACTATGTGATGAAAGGACAGCTTAAAAAAATGTGCTTGTTGTAAAGGCAATACAAACATGACATCGATTTATGGTTTGTAAAACATTGTTTGTGTGAACCACTTGGAAATTTTTGGGACTTTTTTTTTATTCTTTGCCCAGCTCTTATAAACAAAAATGTGATATTTTATATTAAAATTAAATTGCTTAATGAGTCATCTACAACAGGTAAAACCCAGTGTTTTTATATATATATATA
>NW_006800089.1:858435-938394 GCF_000485575.1 Poecilia formosa
TATATAAACAGAACTGTGTCTTTAAGAAACTCTTTGTTGGCTTACTAGTTAACTTTAAAACCAGTTTGAGAGCAAATACTGAGGAAAAAAAGCATCAAGCACAGACAATATGAAAGAGACCTGTTGTTGTAGTTGGTGGGTAAATGACCTCAACAGGAAGTGAGACCCCTATTAAATTCTGCCCAGGGCCCAATATAACCTTGGACCGGCTCTGTACATATTTGGAAAGAATATCTGACACAAGAACTACAAAGTTGAAGCACTAGGCAGAGAGAAAGCGCAGAACATTGGTCCTGAATTGTGCACTGAGTGTTTTTTTTTTTTTTTTGTAAAAAAGTTTCTGAAGTTTAAAGTCAGTCTTTGTTTTAAATCCTGCCGTTGAGAGAGAAGCTGGTGATAGTGAATTGTGTCCTATGCGCACACAAAATGCGTAGTTACGCAGCAAAGACAAACATTTTTTTTTGTTTTACGCATTAAATAAGAAAATTCCTCCTCTTCTTGGAGGGCATGCGTGTTCATACTACAAATATTGAGTTTTGAGGAGGAGAAAAATGTCCTGAACTTGATGGTCAGTGTGGATTGGCTATATCTTAGAAAACACAACCAAACACAAGAGCTCTCCAAGTGTTCCAAAACAGAAAAATAAAACGAAAGAAAAAAAAAATTCTTATGACTCAAAAAGTTCAGTCTCAGTCCTCATCCTGCATGGAATGAGTTAAACATCTGCAGCTCCTCTGCTTACATTCACTCCTCCTCTATAGGGAGGGCCAAAAGTGCCACAATCCAATAAATACATTTTTTAAATAAATATTATATACATGATAATTTTAAGAATGCCATGATAAATACATTAAATAAATAAATATCTTCAAAGATGAATGTGACAACAAATCATTAAATGCACCAATAATTAAAAGCTCTCAATAATTAAAACTCAAATACATAGTTTTCAAATGTTACACGTTTATGTCACTGTAACCATTTAAACTGTGACTATAACTTGCCAGCTGAAATCTGATTGTTTACCTTCCACAACAGCTTAACTACCGACCAATCATTTTGCCTAAAGCAGTGTTAGCCCCGCCTACTGACTATGTTGGGTGAGGCTGACACACAAGGTTGTGAAAGGATTACAAATACCTGAACTATAAGTGGTTTAAGAAAACAGATTTTAATCCTTTTATACATTTAATCAAATTATTAAATGATTTACTGAAACAACTTAATATGCCATAGATGCAGTTACCTACTTATTTAATGTATCTATTGTTATTGTTTAAAATGATCACATATATAGATATTTATTTACCAACTTACTTATTATTGAATTGTGGCACGTTTGACATTCCATACCTCCTCCTCTCCAAATGCAAACTAAGCATTTCCTCCAGTCAAGCGCCACTGAGCGCTGTCCAAGTCTGAGCGGCGCATACCTGGGCTTCACCGCGCACCAGGCCACCTCTTTTTCTTTCCTTTATTCACTCTTATTTATTCAAAAGTGAAAAAATGGCGGAAATCTTCTTATCTAGACGCACAGGCTTGTCTTGTAGAGGGATAGAAGAGTTCATACGTGGGAGGGAAGAAGGGGCTGATTCAGTAGGTGAACACCAGGTTGGAGATGGTGGACTCCAGCCACTCTCCTGAGATCATCTCGGTGACCTCCGGAGTGCAGTAGTCGGAGAAGTCGAAGTGGGATCCCGCCCCGCACTCCCCGAAGCCCCAGTCTAAGTCCCGGTCCAGCTCCGCGTCGGAGAAGCCCATCCCGCCCAGAGAGGTGCTCTCGAAGCCGGGGCTTGGGTTCAGGTCGAGCCGCTCGTCTTCGAACTCCTCGTCCGACGACGCGGAGGACACGGAGGAGGACGAGTGCGAGGCGGACGGCGTCGGGGAGGAGGCGCGTGCGTACCTGAGGCGCGCTGTGGAGCCGGGGCTGTGCTCCTCATACAGGCTCAGCGGGTCGCTGGATTCCGCCGAGCTGCTCAGGGTGGGACTGGCCGGGACTCCCACGGAGGGAGGCCCGCTCTCCAGGCTGCCCGTCCCGCCGAACACGTGGGCGCGCCTCGCCTCTCCCGAACCTGAGCGCTTCTCCGGGATCTGCCTGGCCCCCGACGCCGACCTGGATTTAAACACCGCGGAGGCGTACTCTTGCACCGCAGCGCTCTTGCTGCTCCCCTGTTTCAGCGTCCTGCTCGCGGATTTGGACGCGGGGCTCCTCTTACCGCCGGCTTTGGCGCCGCGCTCCCCGCTCTTCTCCCCGCGCTCCGCCTGCTTGCCCGCCGCGCTCCCGGACTTGACCTTCTTCCTGGGTCGGTACTTGTAGTCCGGGTAGTCAGCCATGTGCTTGAGCCGCAGCCTCTCCGCCTCGCGGATGAACGGGATCTTGTCCGTGTCCTTCAGCAGCTTCCAGCGCTTCCCAAGCCGCTTGGAGATCTCGGCGTTGTGCATGTCCGGAGACTGCTCCATGATCTTCCTCCTCTCGATCTGGGACCACACCATGAACGCGTTCATGGGTCTCTTGATGTGGCCGGTCGGAGTTTTGCACCACGCCAGGTCGCTGCGCTCCCGGGAGGAAGGGGAGCCCTCCGGGGCTGGAGAAGCGTCCATCTCCAGGTCCATGTCTCCCGTGTCCGTGGAGTCCCCGCCGGGGGAGTGAGCGTGGGTACTCTCTGTGTGGCTCATGTGCTGCACCATCTCCTCCTCCAAACAGTCTGAAGCGCTCAGTCAGTGACAAAGTTTATGCGTGAAGAAGAGATGGAGGGGGGGAAAAAACCCTCCTCAGCTATGAGTTGGAAGCAAATCTTAAGAAATAAAAGTTCATCCAAGTGTCTTGTCTTTCTTTTGAGTTCACTCCGTTTTGCTTAAAGAGACTTCGAGTGTCTGAACTTTTGCCGGCGCGCCTCCCGGATCAGCTCTCAACTGCCCGTGCGGCTGAAAATTCTCCCTGCGAGGCTCAACAGACGCCGTTGCGAGTCTCCTATGTGAGCCCGGCTGTCTACAGCGCAGCTTGTCTGTGCGGTTGAGGAACCATGTGGTTGAATGGAGCAGCTGCGCTTTCTCATAGTCTCCCTGTTTCCCGTGCGCACTGTGATATTACTGTAAACACAACAACGCCGACCTCATCGTTTTATACCCTCCTTTCGAGGCGCAGGAGCCAATCGGCGCCTGTCTCCATCCTGGTTTTTCACTCAAACCACTCCCACTCGACGCCCATTGGCTGAATAATAATAATAATAAAAAAACCCGGCTAATAATAATAATAATGTGCAATGAGGATCCGTGTGTCTGACCTCATTCCTGTCAGACTCCACTGGAAGAAAAGAACCAAGTCAGACTGTGAGCGTCTCGATCTATAGTTTCTGTTCTCCAAAGGAACACACCGTACAGAGAAAAACAGCAGCAACAACAAAAACCCAGGCTGTTAGAACTGAAGAGGTACATGTTAGAGAAATGAATGCGACTTCATTTAGAAACTTCATTAAAATGCAATGATTAAGCAATAGCAGGTATGTTCACACAGATGTTCAGCTGATGGGTCAGTGGTTGTGCTGGCCTTTTGGCCTGACTCCAGCGAGAGCTTATTGAGGCAGCAGTTCAGGGTGGTGAAGTTTGAAGGGACGACGAAAAATAGTTTGAAAATATATGTATTTCAATGAATGAGAAAAATGTTTCTTCATTTGTATTTTAGAAGTTATTGAAGAAGTGTGAGTCCGTAACTTTAGGAGGTTTATTAAGTAGCAGGAACCTAAAATCTGTAAGCCAGCTCTAGATTTAATCAGATGTAATAACTTTATTTTAGTGTATTTCTTTAACATCAAGGTCTTGTTTAGTTATTAGGCCCTGGCCATCCCTCAGGGGCCCCATAAATTAACTTATCTTCTGCCTTTGCTGTACCATCCCAACGAATAGCAGCGGCTACTTGTTAGCCACCAACTAAAAACCATTATGGAGCTGCCCTCTACTTTTTACAGTAATTTTACTCAAATAAATCAGTGAGGTTCTAACTATTATACTTCACACTAACATATATTGGACATATGGAACGTCAATGGAAAGTTATCAAGATGCATTTAAAATGTTTCAATCCAGAATCATTTTTCCCATTTGCATTCGGAACCTACAAGCTCCCACTGATCCATATCTGATGCACCTGATTAACACGGACCCACCGTTACCATGACTGTTTGTAAGCTAAAAGTCATGTTAACTAACTCGACTGTAAGCTAACAGTCACATAACCTTACGATTGTTTCTCTCCCCAAACTTCCCCTAAGTACCTATAATAGTAATGGGCTTTTCTGGAAGTGGGGCCCCAGACGATGATCCCCAGTTGGGGCCTCTAACGGCTTTAAGGAAAAACAGTCACCTCTCTGCGGTGTCCTGTTTGGCAGTAGAATCAAGATTATCTTCATATTTTCTTTCACAAAGTAACCTGATTTGACCTCAATGATGAAGACAGGCAAAAATAAAAACACTTTTTGTTGTATTAAGATATCAAACATTACTGAAATAATAATAAACCTTTAAAAATCCATTCTAACCAGGCTGCACGTTGCATGTAAAACCTTTTCCCTGACAACGGCAGCTCAGATGTGAAGTTCCTTGGCAACAACTCCCTCGGGGTGCTGGTTTGACATTAGCATTAGCACTGTCGCTAAACTAGTCAAACCTGGATTCACAATCGCATTCCTGTCCAACATGGAGGAGTTCTCAGATACAAGTCTTGGGACAGCTTTTAGGTTTAACTGAGTTCATATAGTCACATATAACCCTCATGACCTCCTTACAGCTCAGAAAGAAAATCAACAGTATCTTCAGTGACTTTCTTAACATATAAAAAGTGTTTTGGCAGGATCAGTTACCAAAATAATACATTTTAACCTGTAAAAAAATGTTTTTACAGGTTAAAACATTTAACCTGTAAAGAATCTTTACACATCTCCCATTTTACACTGATAATTCAGAAACATTACATTAATGCTAAAATTACATACGGGTGAAATTGTTAATAAAGTTGCATTTACTGTATATGTTTGGATAACATAGATAAATGATTGTAAAACCTTAAGATAGGTTTTACATGTCTGATTAAATCAGACATGTCTGATTAAAATTAAAGAATTGTTATTCTCAATACGTCTTAGGCACCAATATCCCTTTTTTATAAACATCTATATATTCTAACATCCTGGTCCTCCTCTACAATTCACAGGGCTATACTTGGAACCACATTAGTTTCATGTGGATGAAGGCCAGCTAAAATTAGATTGTGTGTCATGCGTGGCGGCTGAGAAAATGCTGAGAAAACACAAAGGAGGCCACAACATGTTGCGTCAGTCAGGCTTGCCGTAGTGTTTCAGCGCGTGGCGAGCCCACCCAAACGTGAGCCGCCCATCGTGTTATTTGACAAACTGTTACGACACCGCCGCGCGTAGTGACATCACAGATGGCATCTTAGGCAGGGTTTAGAGGGACAGTGTGGCTGTGGGTCGATTTTATTTACTATCTACACGTCACTACATTGTGGTGAACCAGATATATGGAAAGTAATTGTTACATTTAATCTTAAAAAAAAAAAAAAGCCTTCAATCCTGCTGCAGCTTCCAGCTCATCTCTTTATGTTAACATGCCAGTGTCATGTGAGATCATATTACAGCCTGAGTCGCTAGATGTCAGGCTAGAGCCAAATGGAGCAGGCATTAACTCTGTGCGTGTGTGTGTGCGTGTGTGTGTGTGCGTGATTGTGTGTTAACGTCTCTGTCTTGTGATCGGCTGCTTCTCTGCAAGTCTTGCTCTGATTCTGCAACATCACTGACAGCCAGAGTTTCCGAGGTTTACAACAGCCGCCTGGTAGTCGGGGGAAAGCTACAATGAAAGCGCAATAAAAAAATAGAGACACAATAAACTCTTAACAAATGCACAATCACATAAATCAAACACAGTATTAATAATGAACTTCTTCCCCCTGCTATATATCTGTGGCTTGCCCCAATTACAAGCATGCATCTGCTCCTGGATTAGCTTGTTATCTCTATTAGTCTTCTTCAGACACGCGCGCATGGCGGCGTGCTTGCGCGAGGGTTTGTTTAAACAGGTGAACTGGGTGTACCTGTAATCTTATCTGATGTGTGAGAAGCAGCTGTCAGGTAGCTTTCCACCAGCAGATGCACTGCTGGTGTTCTGCTGCGGCTCCCCGGCTCCCTGAGGCCCTCGTCGGGCCGGTCCCGTTGCTCCGCCTGAGCCGTGTGTTTACCTCAAACTACGCCTGCCTCCTCCTTTGTCTGGGCTCTGTTGATGCCTAAGGGGACGGTGTCACTACGAGGGAGGCTGGCGTGAACAGAGCGGATCGGCAGGAAGTGGGGAGCTGAAGAGGTGACGGCGATAGGGACACTTCCATTTTCAAATTTCATTGCGACTGTGGCGAATTTGAAAATCGGTACATTAAAAGCAGAATTGTGCATTTTCTTTAAGTGACGGTCTGTCAAAAACATCTAAGAAGTTTACTATCTTACACCCTTGGTGTCTGCATTTATAATAAATCCAGATTATTTGACCTCTGGGGCTAAAGACAATTAAGACAATTATTAGTCCAAGGCCGTCATGGACTGAGTGAATTTACAATCTCAAAACATGACAGCAGTTTCTTCAAATTCAATTTTATGAGCCTTCGTAACTGTGTGTATTGTTCGTTTAAAAGAAACAACTGATATCCATTTACATGGTACATAGAGGTAGGAGGCAGTGCGTCACCAAGTATCTTCCTGTCTGAAACAAGTTCTAAGTGCGAAACATTTAAATAGTTCTGCACAGAGTACAGCTCTAATAGACATCTGACATCCATCAGATATTTACTCTGACAGGAGATGCTTTGCATGTTCAGTTTTTAGTAAATGTTTCACACAGGAAGGTATTTTGTGAAGCACCACCTCCAACATCAATGTCCAGTGTAAATATTAGGCGTCGGTTTAAATAACCCAGTTCAACTGTGATGATAGTGGCAGAAAGTTTGCTTAATCTGCTGTTCCTTTAAATCAGCTGTGCGTCACTTTGGTCGTGGCCCTTCCTGGTCTAGCTGTTAGCTTCAGAACTAACTAATCTGGATTGATTTAAACAAATGACTGCTTGTTGTTTATTACTTTCTAAGATGACTTTACTTGAAACTCTCCCAACATTAACCCTACTCTACAATTTCTTTGCATGTGAAAAGAAGGGAATCATTTGTTTGTTTAAGATGTTTAATATGCAGTTTTTTTAATAAAACAAATATGAATGCCTAATATGTATTTGACCCTCAAGAAACCTGAGTGTTTAATGAGAAAGCAGCATGTGCCTCTTCACGGGGGGGCAGGGGGGGTTGTAGTTTATTATAAGTCAGGTCTTCACGACCGTGCTGGGAGCAGAGAGGAAAAAAAAAAACAGAAACAGGCGAGGGAGTCATCCCGGTGTGTCGTAAAACGCGAGTTATGAGATTAGGAGCCCGGAGAGCGAGGGAGAAAAAGAGTCCATGTGTCAGTGAATGGAGGTTCTCGTTACCCTGGACTCGCCCTTCTTCAACCGCCTCAAGAGTGACGCGCCGCTCTGACCTGGCCGCCCGTCATCCCGAGAGGCAGCGCACAACGAGGCACAAAGGGCCTCGTTGTGCGCTGGGCCTTAACTGACTTGGAGCTTTTCCAAGAGTTTGAAAACCAATGGGAAGTTCCCTACACCCTGCAGTTAAACAGAAAAACTGACGACTAAGCAATGATTTGCATACATACACACACACACACACACACACACACACGGAGACACACTCGTGCGCGCGCACACTTTTATCGCCGTGCCTGTGACTCATCCACAGGCAGTCTGTCCCCTCTGTGTTTTGTGTGAATGTGGCAGACAGTACAGGTGGCCGTCTCACCACATCACCCACCTACTGCTGTCCCAGCCCTTATACAACAGCACCAGTAACTGGAGCTATTTTTAAGCTGCAAAAGAGACATAGAGTAATACTTCCCCATGCTTCTCTTATCACAAATAAAAAAGGAGATAAAGACATTAGGGAACTGACTTTCTTCCTTCTTTAGCAACTTTTTCAAATAAAAGTAACCCTATACTTCAATATGATCTACTGTTCCACAAATGTCTTCAGTTTAATCCCGTTGAAGGAACTTTTTAAACTTTGTTTTGCCTTATTTTTGCCATTTCTGTCACTCCACAGAGTTTGGACACAGTTTTCAGCTTTCTTCAGTCCTTTCCTTCCTCTTTCTAGGACTCAGTCCTTTTTTCGCCTCCTAAAATAAAAGAGAAACATCACAATAAGACACAGAGAAACAAATCAAGTCAACACATCTAAGGTAAACTAAAAGATGACAGGCAGCGAGCGGCGAAAGAAAGGGTACAAACGATGAACCGCAAACAGTTTTGTTGAAGAAGTTCTCGATCGTATTCCGCAAGAACTTGAAACAGAAAATGGGGACGACAGCGTCGCGTGGATGAGGTGTGGTCAGGTGGCAAAAAAAAATAAAAAAAATAGAGTGGCAACAGATTCTGACGCAGCAGGTCACACGGTTGCCATGTCATGTCGAAGCACACAAATGCCTAAAAAACACACACTGAAAGTTGCGGGGGTGTTACACACTGTCACTGAAGTACAGGAATACCACCATAGGACCCTGAGTCGCTGCGGCGACAATTCGAGAGCACAGACAGACACACGGAAACTCCCTCACAACACACACACTCCAGTCAGACAGCCTCGCAGCAGCTGCACTCTGAAACATTGTTCAATTTTTTTTTGTTTTCTTTTACGGGCATTGTCTAAAAACCAGAGAAGGGAGACGACGGAGCAGGGTTTGGAAACTCAGAAGTCTTTACGCTCTACGGAGGACGCCGGAGGAGACTTTGGACGTTCAGCCTTTTTTGGGGGGCACAGGACATCTGCCGAACGGGGACACCATACGGAGAGACACGGCGAAGGACGTATACTGAATGAGACGAAAGAGCGAACGCCACACTTCTCTTCGTCCTGGAGTTTGGATTTTGGTCGCTGGGTTTTGTCTTCCTTTGCCAAAAATACCCAAAAAAACAAAAAAGAAAAAAAGAAAAACGGCGACGACTGCGGATGCAACCGTACAGGATCTGGGGAAGAAACATAATGGCTTCGTGATGATTAGGTTAGAGTCTGAATGTGGATGGGATGGAAGGCGGTAGGAGAGCAGTGCATTGAAGGTGTGTGTGTTGGAAGAAGAGGGGGTACGATGGCGTCACATGAACGTTTTACCAGAAAACCTCTCGGAGCGACGACTTTAATGCCGATCTCCTCTCGACCTGCTCCGTCTGTACCGTCACTCTGCCTCTCCTTCTCATTCATTTGCATCTGCAGCACACATGCAAATAACATGTACTGGCTAAGCTTCTCAAAAGTAAACATACAACCCTCCCCTGACACCCCCTTCGCCCTTGTGGATGGCGCATCCTCCTGCAGGGCACGTCGGGGTCAGTCGGCGCCGGTTCTTGTCCTCCGGTAGCCTGGAGAAAGTCGTCCGCAGCTGAGGGCGCGAAGGCAGAGATGGCTCTGATGCTCTCTGCAGCTCCAGACAGGCTCCAGACGCACTGACCTACATCCGCCTCAGTCAGACGAGAGACAGAGAGAGAGAGAGAGAGAGACTGAGAAAGGAGGAGAGAGATGAGGTGGTGGGGTGGGGAGGGAGGCAGGAGAGGATGGGTGGGAATGATGAGGAAATGGTTGAGCAGGCAAACTGGTTGGGAGGCTTGGTTGCACATTTATCGAAACGAGAAAAAAAAAAGGAAGGCAATATCTGAGGAGGAGGAAGAGGATTAAGTAGAAATTTTTTTATAACCGACCCTCTTTGTCATTTGATCGCATTTCGTCCTCACCTTTTTTTTTCTTTTTTTTTTTTTGCTAATCTGTATCCTCGCCTCACTTCTACCCTCTGCTCCTGGCTCATCCTGCCTTCGTCTGTCAGTTCGGTTTGATTTCCATCACGCGCCATCCGAAACGTCTCTCACTGTGGGAGGATTAGTTCGTCTCTGGCTGCCTGCTTATCAGTCTGCTCTGGCTTTCGGCTATGGGGGGGGGAGATGAGATGAGGCGGAGGAGTAGGAGGAGAGGGAGGAGAGAAGGTGTGTGTTTGTGGAGGAAAGGTTTCGGCGTGTCTCGCAGCGTAGTTGTTGTGTCTGTGGACGCTCTGTGCTGCAGTCTTCTACTGCAGTTTAGGTTTCCTACCAAAGCAAAGGCTTTACTGCTTGCGATGTCCTTGATTGCATTGATCGACTGCTTTCCTCGTGCGCCGGATCATTTCTCCCAAGTGCCTGAATTGACACTTAACACGGATCAATACTAATAGAGAAACAAATACATCAGGCTAATGTTCCCGTGGCTCCTCGGAGACCTTGTGCGGTATCGGAACACTGTCTCTAAAGAAACATGATGTAATCGTCCTGAGGTGAACATGTATTGCTTCTGTGAGGGTTGGAGAACAAAGACACTTCATCACAAGCTACAATAAAACCCAGCAGCGTCTGTCTTTTTAATGCCACTGACTCAATAAGACGCCGTCTGAAGACGTTCTGGGCGTCTAAAGCTCTGGTCCAGATTCCCTTCTGAAACTTTCTGTTCCTTACAGCAGGTTTCCAGTTCATCCACTATAAAGACTACGTCCACTCATGCACAGTAGGAGAATGGGTTTCCTTCAGACACATCTAATCTGTCAGAAATGTATGGAACTGAATTTAAATTTGTCTGTATGATTACGCTGGACTGATCTGATTATGCACTTGCCAGCCACTTTATGAGGTACACCTTGTTATTCTTGGGTCTGTTCCTCTGGCAGTCGCTGTCCTACACAAGTCCAGTTGGTTCTCATCGTTGGCCAAGAGGAAGTTTTCGCCACTGTCCAAACATGGTGAGCCTATGTTGCCTCAGTGGACAGGATCGTGACCTGGTTGGGTCTCCTGCTGGTTTGGTCCAGCGCCTTCAAGGACAAACGGTTGTAATGATTAGTTATTTGAACTACCATTATGTTCACTGTCTTGTTACTCTTTTAACTTTTTTCCTTTAGCGCCACAACAATGCCAAGGTCACTTAAATCTCTTTCTGATCCTCAATGTGTACCAGCAAAAATGGACGGTGAGAGTGTATTTCTGGATATGAATCTGAACTTCACCTTGTAAATTGCTTTGCTGTGACAATTGTCGTAAATTGCTTTTACTTGAATAAACTGAAAGAAACTAAACTGCTAACCCCTTTTTTTCCTGAATTCACCAATATTATTGAAGCATAGCAGACATGGAGGGAAGCTTGTTGAGATACCTTGAGTTTTCTGTGTTTCATTTTGATAATGGTACAGGACTGAACTGAGCTTCAGATATTTGGACTAAGCTAAGCTAAGCTAAGTTAGCCACTCTGAAATTCAGCACACAGATTGTCTAAGATCATGAAACCCCCAAGGTTTAGAAGTATTTTAACACAGAAAATCCAGTTTAATAGTTAAGACGTTTTGTTTCCAACATAATAGTCATTTAAAGAGCACTGATTTTAGTACCTCATGCTTTATATAAATGTTCTGTGAAAAACATGAAGTTTTTACAGCACAGAAAACTATGGCATTGAGAGTCGGCATTGGAAAATTCTCTGATTCAGTTTGGTGTTCAAGATAAAAAAACCCCCATCAAATTAGCTTAAACTGAAAATAAAGCAAGTAAAGATTAATTCCTTCATTCAAAATATGAATTAACTGTCTTTTTTTGTGTTTGCTGACATTCAGAAAGCTTTTTATATACAGCCTGACTAATTTCCATTAGTACTGGCAATATACCAGCGAGTACAACCAGCTTAAGAACAAAATGAAAGTAGCAGAAGCTCTCATACTGCCTTCAGCGGCTCAAGGCCACACTTTGCCAGAACTTAATTGTTGGTCTTGGAAAAAGCAGATGACAGAACAATAAGCACAGGTGCAAGAAGTGCTAATCAGGACGTGAAGATGCCAAGGTTTCAGCACCACAGGATTCTTAACTAAGTGGAAAAGTAACAGAGCGGCAATAAACATCGACGCATTTTGATTCACACGTTTACATTTTTCTTACAGGTGGGGATTATAAAAATAAATCTAAAATGTGGATGTCAAGTCTAAAGATCAGTGCATGTGTGGAGGACAGTGATGCCGGTCTGGACCTCCTTTCCTCCCAGTACTGTTGAGGAGGAAACTTATCAGGTCCAGATGCAAAGAAAAGTGGGTCACCACACTGAACATGTGCCAGATCCTATACCTCCCCCTTAAAGTGGAGAGACCCGATGCTTATACTAGCCTGTGTATTTACACTTGCCAAGTCAGACCACCTCCCACCCCCACTTTACCCCCACACAATCCCAAAATAGCAGAGAGCAGACTCAGAAGGAGCGCAAGTTTATTTGCCTCCATCTGGTTTTTATCTTAAATCTGTCCGTACATCCCAGACGACATGCTTAGCTCTCCTACAGTCAATCCGACGCTTGTACTATATCTATAAGGGAAGTTCACTCCGCCTTTCGAGACTTTTCTTTCTTTCTTGAGGTCTAATTTGAAATCCTAACGGTTAAACATTTAAAACTATCAGTCTGTTGCAAATTATAACCATCTGCAGGCGAGGAGGTTCGAGCCTCAGATCTTTTCAACGGGGGAGCTTAAAGGCAAACGCAGCTGCAGACTTGAATGGATTTCACTTTGATTTCATGTGATATGAAGTGGATGGGACACGGATGCATGACTTTCAAAATATTTAACAATTAGAAGATGGAAAATTGTGGCTATGCATGTGTATTCTGCTCCCTTCACCCCCAGTATGAATGCAGCTGCATTGTGAAGGACTCTGAGGTTTGTTAAAGAACATTAGTGCATTAACACCACAAACACAGAGGAACACAACAGGCAGATCAGAGAGAAAGTTGGTGAGAAGTTTAAAGCAGGGTTATGTTGGAGTCTGTTTGTTCGATCCATTCACTGAAACAGTTAATTGTCAAAGGCATGGCAGTCCTCCTAAACTGACATTTTGCACATTTATGTACTTCCATTTGGGTTTACACTAACCTAAAAACAGTCAAAGCGCTTAAAAAAACAACAACCATTTTGTGGCATTAAGTTAATGGTTTTTGGTGTCTGGAAAACAAGCTGTTTAAAAAAAAAACTCTCAACTGTTAAGTCAGACTGGAGAGGCACTGCGCCATTACCTAGCAACCCCAGCTGAGCTCCAGCATGTTTGGTCAGATGTATGTGCTGTATAATGGCTGCTAGAAAAGACAAGAGATTTGTTGTTTACTAACCATTCAGAGACCACTTGCTGCATTCTTGTTGGCTGTGCAGGAGGCTCTACTTATGCTATTCAAAGATGTACCGTTGTATAATTGCACATCTGTTTGTAGCCATTTCCATGTGAGAACGTCAACTTTGGGTTTGGCTTCGTTATTAACCATTATCAAAACCATTTAATAATGGTTTTGTGGA
This sequence comes from Poecilia formosa, assembly GCF_000485575.1. Taxonomy (NCBI): domain Eukaryota; kingdom Metazoa; phylum Chordata; class Actinopteri; order Cyprinodontiformes; family Poeciliidae; genus Poecilia; species Poecilia formosa. Next base: position 871,911 of record NW_006800089.1, read on the forward strand.
AAAAAATGTAATGTGTTTTGTATAGCCCACAGGCCGATGCTAACCTGTTCAAGGAAGCACAATAGGTCACCTTTAATCACACAACACAGCCAGTAGAACCATGGCAACTCTGGACGAGATGAAAATATCTACTTCCAAAGAGTTGAAAGGATGATGGATGAACCTAAATACAGGACAAATTTTAGATTTTTAGATAATCCAACCAAAAAGACTTGAAACCCACGACTTAAAGATGCTCCCAATCTAACCTGATCAAGCTGGAAGAGGCACACCTAATGTTAAAAATGGTTCCTTCCACTTTAAAACTATGCAACATCTTGTGTTTGTTTACTACTTAGAACCCAAATAAAATACTTTGATGTTTGTAATTGTAATATGAAAAAGGTGGAAAACCTAAAGTGGAGAAAGTAAGGAGCTGTACCAGCGTTTCTAGAGAAATGCTAGGATGTCTTTAGTGAGATAACAACGAGTTGTTAACCTCAGTTTCCCAGCAGAAATGCTCAAAGCTTGGGGCAAACGACTATTTATAAGCAGATATGTATTTTAGGCCAGGGTAGCTTTCTCAAAGGTCTCATAGAGTTTCAAAGTGCTTGCCCAAAGTGACCTCCTTCTAAGAGAGAGAGAGAGAGAGAGAGAGAAAAACAGACAGCAAGCAACCTGGTCAAAACCCATGGCACACTTTTTTTTCCCCCTTTCATCCTGTTGCCTTCAGCTTTTTTTTTCCCTCGGTTTAACACTTTAAATGTAGTGACAAACAATGCTTCTGAAAGCAGAATGGAACAACAAAAAAAAAGAAACGGCGATATCTAGACAGATCCAGTCCATGTGAACACTCGAGAGCAGACAAGCGGACCCCAACGGGCCGGCCTCGGCCGCTTTAAGTGATTAGAGTGGACAGCAAGTGTCAGGCCATGGGGCAAATCAGCTGTGCTGTGATGCATGAGCCGCCAGCCGTCTGAGGAGGCCCCGTGTCTGCGTCAATGTCCTACACATGGGCCAGTCCCTCGCTGGGCCCAAGGTGGATTGCATTGATCAGTGTCCAACGGTTGACCACAATTCAGGTCAGAAATGTGGCAGCAGGATTGCTAACGGGGGGGAGCACTGTGACTTGGGCCATTGTTTACTCCGTGCTGATGTATTTGTGTGTTTTTAATATAATGAGTAGGGCTGGAGAAATGTGTCACGATACAAGAGAAGCACAACATGAAACTGCTCCTACACTTGTTGCACAACAGGTTGTTGCTAGGTAACCAAGCAACAACATTGCTTGGTTACCTAGCAAGGTAACCAAGCAGAATGGTTGGTTACCATTCTGCTTGCTAACCTTACAGCTTACAATTAGCTAACCTTGCTTAGCTAGCTGTAAGAGGCTGAGAGGCCAAAGGCTTTCCTCTGCCTACATCCCCCAAAATGCCGTGCGGTTGTTGGCTGGAGTTCAGTGGAATGATCAACACTCCTTCAGGCGTATTCCCTATTAATATTGATCAGGCATCTATTGTGATAGATATCATTATTGTTGTATCGCCCAGCTCTAATGACGACACAATGGCAGTTTGCAGAACTTTTCTCCAATTTCCCCAAAACTGAAGTAATGTAACTATGTCGTGACATTTGGCATGGCCACTCCAAAACACCGTCTTTGTTGCCCTGGTGCCACTTTGTAGCTGATTTGGATTTAAGCTTCGGGTTATTGTCCATTTGGAAGACCTGTGGTGCAAAAGCATTCTCTTCCTTTCTTTATTGTGTGATCTGATTTGTGAAATCAATCAGTTCCTCCTGCCACTAAACACTCCCACAGCACAACAATACCAGCCCACAGTTAAGTCTGTAAGCTCGTCTCTTTTCCCTCTGCATCTAAGATGACAAACACTTGCATTTTATTCTAATGAGAACGCAGGAAATTTCTTCATAACATAAGTTACTTGTTCTGGTGTGTATTTGCCAACTTGTGTCCAAAACCCAATGAGGAGCCAGAGTTGTGCAGGTCAACAATTCTGATCCTGACACCTGAGTAATAAAAACATCTAAACTCACTCTCTCATTATTCTTTCATTTCACATTCGGAAATATGTCGTACAGTCCACTGCTTTTGAAAAGAAAATGTTTTTTCATACTTAATTTGCTGTATGTGTCACTGGATCCAGGAGGTCACAACAGGAGTTGTCATAAAAGAGGCTGCAACACATAAAGACGCATCTAAACATCCATCAAACTCTGTGCCAAAGAGCAACATCTCTGAATAGAATCTTGAGGTCACTCAAGATTCACAGCTTTAATGCTGACTGCTCACAAATACTCCACACGACCGAGCTGGGAAGAAAAAAAATTCTTTTAATCTGACGTGCCAGGTGGTTTATATCTGTCTATCACTGTCATAAATAAACTTCAAGCAATAAAATCAAGAAAGCACTGTAAGCACTAGTTCATATTGACCCAGTCTGACTGAGGAAAAAGAAATAATAATATCATAATGATCCAAAGTTCTCAGGGGATTCCACAAATAGAAACTTTCCAGAGGGAAGGAGGAGGAGGAGGAGGTGGAGGAGGAGAAGGAAGAGACAGGGTGAGGAGGGTTCAGACAAGAAAAAAGGCTCGTCTGTGTTTGTCACCCACATAGTGTATGTGCGTGTTCATTTCTTTGCAGTTGTACTTTACACTTGCTGAATGCTTCTGAGCGTCAGAGTCTTCTCTGTGGGCTCTTTGTTGCTTATAGCCCAGGCAGTCTTATCTAACTAGGCCTCCTGAGACAACTGGAGACAGAGTGTGGATGGTGTGAAGCTGGAAAGCAGGAGAACTTGTGAGCGTAGCGGAAGAGCTAAAAGTCATACGAAGCGCTAAGTTCCTCAAGTCTGTTTTAATGAGTCATACGGTTTACGTTATAGCCTTAAAATGCTGTTTTACATTTCTTTTTAAGGTTCTGAGCAAGTTTACTGCAACCAAGCATACGCAAATTTCCAAATAAGTTATTTGTTCCCTTTTGCAAACTGCTAAAAACTAGCAGTTTGCTAATGTGCTCGGCTAACTTTAGCTTGTTTAACTTTTCTGATGTGACTCTTTGATAATTCGACTTGTAGCATATTTCAGTGTGCTTCTGGCTAACCGTTTGTTTCATAAACTTAGCTCTTTACCTTGTAGCATTTGTAGCAGATGTTCCCCTTCACTAATAGCACAAAACAGGGAGCTGCAGCAGCCAGTACACTCTAAAAATAAAAAAAAATGCTTCAGTTATCACAGTAAGCTCAGATTTATCCACAGCCTGTAGCACAGTTTGGCAAGATCTACTAAAAGAAGATTTAATTTTTACACACAAGTTAGGCTAACAGCTTTCCTTGAGTGCAGCTGACATAAAGTCACAGACAGGACTTCAAAAAGAAAGTTTAAAAATGGCCAAATCTATCAAAAATGCATAATTTTTCCAAACTACCAGCAAGCTACGTTGAAAGACTGTTTTGCTACCTCTGTAAAAAGCTTTGAATGAAAAAGAGTTATAATTAATTAATATTATGAGACTTCAAAAAAAGGAGATAATTTAGAAGCATTTATGTTGTTCAGACTTTTAGACAATTTGAATAACATACAAGTGATTTCTGGGTGACAGCTAAAGCGATTACTTTATTGATTTTGAGTAATTTATTATGTAGATTTTAACTTGTTGGAAATTTTAAGGCAATTTATCACATTTTTTCTTTTTTTTACACACAAAAATTCCGACACAGAACTTTTGTATCCTGTTTCTGGTACGCACGTAAATCTGCTGCATAAGCGACATCCGCAAACAGCAATGGACAATGAAGCCAGTTCTCTTGGACCAAAGCGGGTTAATATTTTCTTCAGAGAATTATTTGATGGGACGATGGAAAATACTACTGTTACGTGCAAGTTGTGATAAAAGTAGTTAGCCTATCAGTGAAGCTTTTCTAGCCTAAAATAGCATCCGAATGCTAAACATGCTGCAGCTAGCACAAACGGCCACAATGCTGATATCACCCCGCGTGTTTCTAAATAAGTATTTTTAATTTTTTTTTCAAATCAGTTCCATTAATAATCAGGGGTTCCTGAAACACTTTGCACAAATCTGATGGCTGACTAGCCGACATAACAGATTAAAAACGTTAAATATCTTTGTTGTTGAGCTTAAATGTCTATTTATTCAATAATTTAGCAGCAAAACGGGTTTTTGAATTGAAAGTGTTGGTTATGTGTCAATAAACAGTTTGTGGTTAAAATGTGATTAATTATTCTGTGTGTGTGTGTCTGTGTGTGTGCGTCTGTGTGTGTGTGTGTGTGTGTGTGAGCGCCATCACATGTGGACGGCTCCAAATATCCACACCGTGTTCCCACCTCCCTGCCCTGAGATGATCATTTATGCTAATGCCACACTACTGTGCCACAGTGTTGCCCCGGCATCACATTACTGGAGCGTGATGTTCCCTGCTCCGGGGCCAAAACTCCCTGTCTCCCATTCTCCTTATGTGTGTGCGTGTGTGTGTTTCCTTCAAATCTGTTTGCAAACTGCTGAGCACAAGCCAGGGAGTGGGTTCACACTGGATTAGCTCTGAGTTGGCTAAACACCAGATAGCAGCGATAACAGTGTTTGTGTGTGTGTGTGTGTGTGTGTGTGTGTGTGTGTGTGTGTGTGTGTATGAGTGTATATGTGTGCAGTGGAGGAGAAGGAGAGCCCGGGCAGCTGATATCAGCAGGAATAAAGGAAAACACTGATAAGGCTTTCTCGGCATCTGCAAACAGCAAATGTTAATGACGGTTAGATGCTAACGAACAGCGAGCACGTTTGTTGACCTTTTTACGATGAAATATTGTTTAGAGTCAAAACAACGGAGATAACGGAACACGCGGTTCCTTCAGCTGGAAATAGATCAGCTTTCCCATATTCTCTTCCTCCCACCAGCTAAAAGCCAGACCGTGTGGGAGGACACTGTCATCTTCACTTTCCCTCCTCTCTTCTTCTGCTTCTCTACTCCCCAGCTCATAAAGATCGGGCTCCATCCCTTCATTTCGTGGGAGGAGAAGGTGAATCCATGAAAGGTTTCGCCGATTGATGTCGACGCATTTAACTCACAGAAGGTTGCGTAAAAACGCTTGCCGGCGCGCGCTTTATGCAGAGCGCCGCGCGAATCTCTGTTTTTTTTTTCACGGGCCTCCATTGATGCGGCTTGTTTTACCTGGGAAATGAGATGCTAATCCCCCTGACGAACACCAACAGGGAGAGGAGGTGAGCGGTGTGGGGGCGAGAGGGGTGGACCTCCTGTCTGTCACCTAAAGCGAAGACAAACACAGCTGCCTCACAGCCGAGCCAGAGGGAAGAGGAAATAAAAAAGGGAATGCCAAGAGATCTCCTGTAAAGCCTTTTACTAGGGAAGGGAAATGTAGAACAGAACTAAAGAGGATCCCGAACATCCTTACTGACACATGAATCGTGGTACGGGATTTATGGCACTATACTTTTTTATAAAAACACAAACAAAAGAAATCCCCAGTAGAGCATCACTAAGGGGATTGGCAGCCTCTACCTACCAATTTGGAAATCTGCTCATGGTATAGAAAAGCAGCTAGATGCTCTGTCTGCAGTGAAAACAGAGAACCGGTGTCCTGAAGAATGTTTTACCTGGAACGAAACGCCATTTTCAGAACTTGAGCTAGCATTCCAAAAAGTGAACTTAGGGTCAACTTTGTGAGATAATTCTGGTTCAGTCCAACGCCTGCAGTGGGGAAGGTAGTGAAGTCATCCAGATTTCTCATGAGCTCACTTGGCTCGCGCTAATTACTCTGCTTGTATATCTTTCTGTCACAGTTCTTCTCTGTTTGTTAGTCTTTTTGGCAATTCCTGTCCAGTCTGAAGTAGGACCTTGGTGGAAGTTACTAAGGAAACTAAGCATTTCTTGAAAAAATAAAAATGATAATTTCATCTCCAATATGAATTAGAGTCATATAAGTCTAGACATTTACCTGACAATACTACAAATTGAATGCTGCACGGCTGCATCGTTCTGCTCTGTCTTCTGCTCACGGTCAAACATTTTGAAGGCTAGCTTCACTACTTACAGTAAACTAACTAGCTTAAAACAACAACAACAACAACAAAAAACAAAACTATAAAGTTGTGGTAAACTAAATGAATGAATGTTTTGGGATAAAATACCCCAAAACATTCCTGTGTTACTGGTTTCTAAAGCCCCATCTGACTCGACCCATAAAACCAGTTGTCAGCCATCTCATATCTTGCTTGCTTCTTTTTGTGGAGTAGATTGCTAATATACTAAGCTAACTAGCTTGGTTTTCTTTCCCCCGTTCTCATGCAACTGCTTAATAATTTAGCTCCTAACATGTTTTGATGCGCTTCTGACTAACTATTTGTTTCACAAAGTTAGCTCTTTACCTCGAACTGAATCCATTTTTTCCCCCAATTTTGTTTCAGCTGCTGTCTACGCTGATGTCTGAGTGCAGACTAAAGTAAACGGAGCTCCAGGATTGGCTGCTTTGCAAATGCCAGTCAATAGCGTATCAACCAGTATTGCAACTTGGTCTGTATAAGATCACAGTTGTGTGCTTAAATATTACTTTATTAATCAAATCAAATTAGTTTTCATTTGTACCAGACCAATTTACACCAATGTGAAAAGATGTTAAAACAATGTTTATATTTTAAGATGTTTTAAATGAAAGTAAAGAGAAAACTAGAAAATGTATACAGTTTGTTAATAGATAGTTTTATCAATACCTTCTGCCATAATTGGCTATTTGAGGAAATGTATGATCTTGATGTGACCCGAAATGAAAATAACTTTGACATGCAAGACGAATGGAGGGCAATCTGGAAGGAAACCTGTTTGAAACTGAGTAACCAGAGCAGCAAGAGCTGCAGAAGTTTAGATTAGCCTGTTTTTTTTAGTTTTTTTTTTTAAGGAAAACATCATGAATACTTTCGCAAGGCAGTAATTCCCAGTTTGTACCCTTGAGTTAAATCCCAAAAGCGTGATGCGGATTCTCCCAATTATTCATAGGGTCATTATAAAATAAAGATTAATTCAAACTCGTCATTAGAACCCTGAGGCGCAGTGACACTAATCAGAAAAAAAGGAGTTTTTAATCTGTGATAAAGACAGCAGCACTGCCTTTCAAGAGTAACTGAAGGCATTCTGTATGTCTTTGTCACCTTCAACCACACCGCGCACACACAGACGTAGCAAACACTCATCTTTATGTGAGAGGGAGGAAAGAAAGACCTCGAGTCTGCACCAAATCCCTAAAAGCTGTCATTGACTTCAAACGCAGTGGATTCTTCCCAGTGAGTGCGTCTCCTTGTGACAGTGTTTTCTCTTTATCTTTCCATAGGGCTCCAGTTTGATTCGGCCTCTAAAGTCCGCAGAGCTGCTCTCTGATGCTAATCCAAAACAAACATAGTAAAAGCATGCCAGTCGGCTTTTTTTTAAAATTATTTTTAGCTTTTTTCTTTTTTAAACGCAAACAAATGTTGAGATTTGAAGTCTAACGAAGTTTCTCGCACCAGCCGACAGATTCGAGCGCAAGTTGAATAATATTAACGCGGCAGGAACAGAAGCTTGTGCGCAAAGTGCAGTTTGCGTCGCTCCGCGCGCAGCGATCGCTTACCAGTTTAAACAGTGCATTAATTTTCATGAGCGCATGTGTAATTTATGAGTGGTGTGGGACCGCGCGCGTCTATCAGTGTCAGGGTGACATGTGTGGGGCGATAATCTATTCTGTGACCCAAATTTATGTGTTGAAAGGAAGGCTCCCGAAACCGCACCCCCTCTCTATAGCTCCCCCCAAACCCTCCCAGAAAAAAAAAAAAAAAAAAAAAAAAAAAAAAAAACCTCCCATCCGATTTCACAGCTCATCACTGTCAGCGCCGTATCGTACTGTATGTGCGTCTGCGAAGGGAGCGGGACTGATAAAAGGGCCGCGTTATCCATCTTATCCAGAGGAGATGTTTTTTGAAAAAGAACTCTGATATTAATAAATGCATGAGAGCCAACAGAGAAAGTGAACATTCTGCAGCTTTGACAAAATAAGAAAAAGAGAAAAAGAAAGGAGGTTTTGGGTGGGGGGGGTAAGAAACCCTCCTTGTTAGCATTCTCTCAGACGCCGCGTGCGCTAGGAGCTACGTCCTCAATGAAAGACGTATTATCCATGGTCAGCTCCTCTATCTATTATTCACAGCCCTGTGAGAAATACTGGTGGCGAGATCAACGGCGAGTCACTTATGATATATCCCGGAGCAACCGCATGCTATTCATGTGCAAAAAGAAAGCTTAATAACTGCGGATACAGATGGCAGGAGAAGCGAGGGAGGGGCTGCAAAGTTGGCAAAAGCTTTTGATTTGATTTTATTCAGCGCCAATACGGATTCAACACAAACCGGTTTAAGAAAGAGGAGGGGAGGGAAATAAAGAGGTCTGTTTTGATGTATAATTCAATAACAGGTAATGCGGGGGTATTATGCACTGAAGCTGTTTAATAAAGTAGAGTTGTATTTGTCCTTTAGGGTGGGGATTTTATTTTATTTTTTTTATCGTCTAGATTAATGTACAGCTGACTTTAAAGACAACAAACAACTTCAGAAGCTTACAGCTTTATTGAAAATTCCCGACATAAGCGTCCGCCCCGTGATGGCAGATTGAGGAGTCATGTCTGAAATGTTAATAAATTCATGAAAGGAGGAGGGGACGGTGCTTAGTGCTGATCTGTAATACGACAAAAACACCTTGACTTTGATCGGCGCCATGTGTCATAAGCTCGCGAACGCACGGGTGGCATTTCAAATGCAAATTATCCTTTTATGCGTGGGCTTATTAGATAATATGTTAACACAATGGGCTTTGTGAGTGGATGGGGATGCTAGCTAAGAAACATACTTGTTTTGTATTTTTCGTATTGAACATTCTATCATAATCACATAAAAACTTTGGGTTATTCACGTTAGCGCAGAGGTTCTTAACCTTTGTTGAGGTACCGAACCCACCAGTTTCATATGCGGATTCACTGAACCCTTCTGTAGTGATGAATAAAATATGATTTTTCCCCCCCTCCAAATTCAAGACATAGGGGTGACCCAACTAGAGTCTAGTTGGGTCACCCCATGATCACTAAGTCTTCTTAAAAGGTAGAGTCTCTGAGAACAGTTCTTCAAAATATAGTCAGTGTTTTCAGCAAAGTTGAGCTGACTGTCCAGGAACGACCCAAGGTATTTAAAATTTGCCACAGTTTCAGCAGGTTGGCCATCGAGAGAAACTGGAACCACTTTAAGGTTTTGTTTAGATCATTTAATTAGCTCTACAGTCTTAAGAGAATGAAAAATTTATAATAAATAATAAAGACTTTGCTGCATTCTGATTTAGTAATCTAATTATATTAGTTGTGTTACCACCCCCACGCCACTAGAGGCAGTACCAACCCCGAAAAGATGCGACTAAGGAGCAGATTTAGAAGTACACCGAAAACTACAGAATTTGGTAAAAACGGTGAGTTTTGCTGAAGTAATTAAAGACACAAGTTAAAATCCACGCTGAGAGTGGAGCTCCTTCAATCAGTGCTCCTCCGCAGCACTGATTGGCTCAGCAATGTAACGTGATCCTCTGCAGCAAGTGATGGCAAAGTCACGACTTTACACAGTGTGTCTTTACCTCCGTGGCAGAGGCTCCACCGAACCCCTGGGGTTCGACTGAACCCAGGTTAAGAACCACTGCTTTAGCGCAAACACTGAGTTTATGTGGCGGGGGCAAAAGTTGGGAGGTTTTAAGCATTAGGTAGAAAACTGTCAGATTGTTTGTTGGATCAGTGTGATCATTTTTCACAGACTGCTGTTAAAAAAGATAATGACAGTTATGGCAGAGACTTTTTTGACAGGTTAAATATTAGCACAATTAATCCCATTCTTTCATTTTTTTCATGCAAAAGTCAACAGCAGGAACCTTTATAGTAAGTCGTTTTTAGTACACCCCTAAATCTGATGGACAAGCTGCATATGAACATATGTAAACAGCTCCAGATGACAAAGCCACATCTCTTGACCCACTGGCTTTCAATTTTTTCTTAAAAAAAACCGATCTAATTGGATGTTGGAAAAGATCATTGTTGTGTTCAAGTTGTACTAAAATGAGCTAGCCTATCAGCAAAGCTACTATATATAGGCTAACTCTTAGCGACCTCTGGGTCGCATGTAACGAAGCACAGCACATGGCGCTACAACCCCCCGCCACCAGGAGGCGGCACCCTGCTACAGAGCCAAGTTGGGCCGGAAAAGGGGCAATAGAAAGTCATGAAGCAAATCAGAACAGCGGAGAGGAATTTACAGAATGTCGCCAGTGAAAGTCCATGAGTAGGAGGAACAGAACAAGACCAGCAGAGGGCGGTGTTGTCACATAGAACAGAATGGAATGGGTCAAACACGTCACAGGGTCCGAGCTGCGTCACGTATTCCCTCATGACGTAATTATTATAAGACTTAAAAGTATGTTTTAGGCATTTATAGCGGGCTGCACAGTGGCGCAGTTGGTAGAGCTGTCGTCTTGCAGCAAGAAGGTTGTGGGTTCAATTCCCAGCCCAGACCTTTCTGCATGGAGTTTGCATGTTCTCCCTGTGCATGCGTGGGTTCTCTCCGGGTACTCCGGCTTCCTCCCACAGTCCAAAAACATGACTGTCAGGTTAACTGGGATCCCTCTAAATTCTCCCTAGGTGTGAATGTGTGTGCATGGTTGTTTCATGTGTGTGCTCGCTCCCGAAATGTTAACTGGAGAACAATTCGGGGTAATGTTTCGTCCAAAACGTTTTTACCTCACATTCAAAAAATAACATTTTTCAAATAAAAACATGATTGTTTTTCATACCGTAAACTCCATTTCTGAAACATGAGTCCTGACACTATGACTGTGGAATCAAAAATAAAAGAGTGAAGCAATAATACTCAAAGTAAATTAAATATATATTATATATTATATTATATATATTATAAATATATATTATATTATTAAACTCTGTATTGATGTGCCACAGCAATCTGATTGGTCTGCAGTTACTTGCTCCACAGACCAATGAGACGCTGGGATCTCACACAATTTGTTGAAGTTATTCTTTAAATACATTTTACACAGGAAACTAAAACAACTGATTTCATTTTTTCTATGAATGAATTTAACATTCAAATATGTAATTGTGTACTAAAATAATTATTTGACCATATGCTTAAATAGGTTTGTTTATGTGTAGTTATATAGTACGTTTATTCTATCTGATATTCCGTAATAATTACTTAAGGAGTAATTTATTAAATTGTGACAATAGTGTCACTCCTCAGTATTTAATTCAACTAGTGAATTATTTGTATCAATGTTTAATTAGTTTTCTTCTACAGATTTACTCTACCAGGTCACAAATTTGTTTTTCATGTAAACTTACTTCATCAGTAGATGATGAATAATTTTGGCTCAAACTATTTTTTGGGGATGTTTTAGGTATTAAGAACTGGGGGCTGATTCAAGCCCTAAATACCAAATACCACACACCATAAACATAGCAGCAAGGTGTTATTTTTATTTATTTGTTTATTTTTTACACAGGTTCTCATGGGGATGACATTTAGGAGCAGCTAAATTGCATCCCGAAAGCTCAAGTAATCCGTGAACTCTGACCCCAAACTCCTAGAGGAGCTGAAGCAGAAACTGAATGGATGCAGAGAAAGGAGAGAAAGTTAAAACTATTTTTTTCAATGATCATAACGGGCAAGGATCATCTCCCCAACTGGAACATCTCTCTGCTCATCTTTCTAAACATACACCCAGATTTAAAGAGGAACAGCAAAAGCAAAGTAGGTGGATTAGCAGAGCTGCTAATGTCTGACTGGGTCATCCAGGAGATTTGTAGAATATCGGCTCTACTGCCTGGATATTGGGCTGGTAGCATGAGACGACAGTTATGAGACGGACACAGAAACAGTCTTCAGTCAGAGGCTTCTTCAGTTCGTTAGTATACTGACCACTACTGGAGATCTTTCCTGCCCACAGCATCACCATCCACAACTACTCTTTGAAGAACCTTGGATAATATGAGTTATGATGATATTTAATTCCTCTATAGCAGTGGTCCCCACTGGGGGTTTGGGGGAGTTGCACCATCTGGATTATCCTCTGGAATCGGGATGTTCGTGACTGAAATCGATTTGTGTGGTTTGTTGCTCCTGCCTTGTGGCTGGACACGAACTGATTGAACCTGTTGTACTTTTATCAGCTCTGTGGTCACAGAGGTTTGGAGAATCAGCCGACAATTCTTAAATCGTGCCGTCTGAACCAGACTTAAGACTCACAAGCTCTACTCCTCTCCTCTCGACCACTGCCCAAACGCTCTCTCACTTTGGTTGCTATGGTAATGTTTATATATCCCTTCAAAATAAGATACAAATGCACCACAAAACCGAAAATTTTACTTTCGTGAAAATTTTAAATCACGATAACAACTAACGGGAGCCCTGAGCTTGTTTCTCTGCAACGAGACGGTCCCATCAGGGAGTGATGGGAGACAATGACACCCGAAGTGTTGCTTATATCCACAGCCTGCTTGGTCTCTACGTGGCGAAGCAGTTTGAAGCTTCATTGCCTCATTAGCAGCCGGTCGCCAAATGTTACACAGAGCGGCTTGTAATGTTTGACTCACCTACCGGTCCGGGATAAATCCATCCTCCTGTCTCTTCTCTGGGCCTTTTCCCCTTTGGAAAGAAACTTTCCAAAGACACCTGATCTGTTTCTTACTCATTTTGCTGCTTGTGGGCTCAGTGTTGGTGCGTAAGTAACCGAGAGAATCCTGTTAACAGATTTTCAAAATAAAAGATCCTCCAGACTCAAATAATACATCAAACGGAAATATTTAATTATTTCTTGCACGGTCCAGTACCAATGGACCTTACCACAGGGTCCGCGTTTCATTGGCTAATGCCCATATCACGTCACAGCGCAGCTACCACGTGCGTGACCGTCTCAACAACACAAGCTACAGTAGTAAAAACATGCTAACGTACATTGTGGACTAGCAAACCGGCATAAAGTTTTTGCGTCAGGACTCGAAAAAGAATGGTTCTCCACTGTCAGTGGGGTATCTGTACAGGCGATGTCAGGTATCCTGATCGTATTTATGGCACTAAAATTCACAGATTTCCAAAATCTGAAACAGAATGCCTAGCCTGGATCAAAGCTTGTGCACGACCACATTTCCAGCTCAACTGTCGTAGGATCAATAAGAACAATGGAGTGTGTGCTGGTGTAAGTATTATTGCTTTGCTTTCTTTGTGTTTAGTGAATGGGGATATTTTTGAGTGATTGTTTATCCATTTGAGATTCTGCTTTACAGCTTCAGCAGTGTTATCCATTTTGTAGTCTGATGAATGGAACATGTAGATTTAATTGAGTGGAATACTATTTTACCAAATGTTTCAGTATCTATGATAAATATGTATTGCATTTAAAATGTATATTACAATTTATTTACTTGTTTATTAGCATTTTGTCGGCAGGGATGGGCCATGCTGAAGTTATGCTGAGGGTGTGAGGATCTGCTGTTTTCCTCATCGACCGGTAGCATTTCGCTGAGACGCGCACAATGTTGGAGGCGTCCCATGGCTCAAACACCTTGATGTCGTCCAAAAAAGATGACATGAACTTGTTGGTTCCCCTGTCCATTGTCGTGGCTGATATTTTGTGAAAATCCGGCAGAAATGCTACACTAATCGATTCAGAAATACTCTGTGGAGAGTCAGTCGAAGTGAAATACGCCATGTTTACATAGAAACTAAGCTCTGGAAGGCTTTGTTTGTGAGACATGCAGCCATGTGGGATTTTCGAGGCCGTTTCTGGGCGGAGCTTGGTAAGGTCCACTGGTCTACGGATCGGTAACGGTCCGCGGCCTGAGGGTTGGAGACTGCTGCTATAGAAAATTACAACGGAAATAAAGGTTAAAGGAATGAGATGTTCTCCTGTCTTTCTCTTTTTTTTTAAATTGTCACAAATTTATACCTCACTAAATCCTGGATTATTAATTAGGCCTTTGTAGAAATATTAAGAAAAAATTAATTAAAGCATTACACAAAAAAATACCTCAGTCACATGCATTTTGGTGGCAGATGCGTAACAGCAGTTATTGCCCTGGTATTTTCTGTTAAAACACACATTGGCAGCATTAGGATGTCAATGTGTGAATCAAATAATCTTTGATTTAGAGGTAATCCCCGTCTTTGGATAAAACTACCAGCAGCTGAAGTCCAGCAGTCTAAGCCTCGACACAGCAGATCCAAAGTGCATTTTGAGGTTTTTCAAATATTGAATTATTCCACCACAGAAGAAAATTGCTCAAACTAAAGCTTGGATATTTCCCAATTTTTCATTGTAAGATGTTATACTGCAATGAGAGATGGCTTTATTTTATTTTATTTATTTATTTTTTTTGCAAATCTTTACTTGGGGCGATAATTAATTAAAGATCAAATTATTTTTTAATAAAATGCTTGAGTTTGATTGTTACAAGACATGCTAAAAGGTGGATAAAAATGTTGGTTTTGTCTTCATCTGGCCTTGTGCGCTGTGGATGTTTTTTTTTTAAGTTGCATTTTTAAATCTGGTTCTATGGAGATGCATTCCACTTTGAGTGTTGTCCTGGCAGGCAGGGAATATTTAACAAGCCAAATAGCCTTCCATCATGTTCCTTTTTTTTTTTTTTTTGCTTTTTAGGTACTTGGCTGCTGTCTGTTGCTATGCAACTACATCATCCAAATTGTCAGGTTCAGGGCCACATACCCCTCCTTTTCCTTCCTTATTCATGGGAAAAAAAAGGCAGCAGAGAAGAATCCACTTTGTAGACGTTGTTGCACAAAGCAGAACCACCCTCAGGATTTCTCATTTAAATAAATTCCTTTATTTTAATACTTGAGCTTTTATCAAACATTATATTTTGTATTTTTCTTAGTTTTGAAGCAGCTCACCTGGGTTCAGCACATTTAGTTTACTCTGCATTTATTCATTCAAACCTCTGCATTTTTTTTCTGTGCTGCTTTCTTTAACAATCATTGTCCCTACTTGTCTTTGTTGTAGACACCACACACACACACACACACACACCTCTGTTTCTACCCGTTTTCATACTGTATGTCTGTGAGGCAGACTGTCTCCGTAATTGGGTTATTCGTCTCCTCACCGGTCTGATGCACTGGGACACAGTCGTGGACACACACACACACACACATGCAGGCACACGCACACACACACTTTCATGTTTTTGTACAAATTGTTGCTGAGGCAGGAGAGGTGCAGCCGTGCGTGTGTTTTATTCAGGCCCTGTAAGGGAATGGGAGGACGTGTGTTTTTATTGGATTCACACACCGCCTATATGTGAGACAACATGAACATTTACAGAAGGGCTCTGAGTGTATTCCATTCTGATAAACTCTCATAAAACGAGGAAACGGAGCTCTGCCAAGCAAATAAAAACAGCATATCTGACAATATCATGACTATCTGGTGGAAACATTTTCCCAATGAAGCCACCTTCAGCTGCGTTACAGCTGCATGTTTTCTTTCAAACTATGTCTCTAACAGCTTTCCACGGCTAGAGACTGAAAGTTTGAGGCAACTCTTCATAGCAAAACTCAAAATTTGTCAAATGTTTGACAAACGTTTTGACAAATTTCAAAAAATTTTGAGGTTTTGTCAAATTTTGAGTTTTGAACAGCTAATTTTAAGTCTTGCAGCAGGTTTTTAACTTTCTAATCTTTCTAAAGCAGGTGACTGCTTTAGAAAGTTGAGCTAGAATAAAATATGTTACATTTACCATCATCTGACTTAAGGTCAGCTTAAGTAATATTTTTTGAATTAGATTTTTGGTTTTATTTTTACTACTTTTATCGGTTTTGCATTTTTTCAGTAATCAAAACGAATTTTGTTTTTGTTTTCATGTCAAGGCGTCAACATTTAACCCTACCTACCTGAAAACATCTCAGAAAAATTGCTACCACTGGTTATTAAAGTCATGGGATTTATGTCGATGCTCTTATTTTGAAATGAAACTGGAAGTTCAGTGTTAGGAGAGTCGGAGGGAGAAGTTGGGACGCTGCTAATGTGGTACCGGCTAACACAATCTGCCTGCCATTATTATATTATATCAAACTCCTTCATCAGGGTTTCTGCAGGTTTCAGCAACTTAAATTTAAATTTTAAGACCATTATAAATTCAATTTAAGACCTGTATGTGAACCGAAATGTACAAAATTACATATCTTATATTGGTTAAGAACAGAAGTTAGCCAGTTGTGAAAATCAATGTAATCCAGCCAACCAACGATAAATTTGTAAAAAAAAAAACACAAAAAAACAAAAGAAACTAGTAGATAGCTAACTAGCTAGCGAGGTTATGTTAGCAATTGCTAATCAAGCGCAAAATCACATAAGCAGTGAATGTCTCTGCATGCGACTCAAACTTCTGTCTGACAGAAAACTCCCGTGGGGGAAAAAAAAAAAAAAAACATTGAAAAGAAACTAAATAGTCCTACTGCAACAAAATGTAAGACCTGTAATTAACATATTTAAAACCAAAATACATTTTTTACAAATTAATTTAAGATTATATAAGGTTAATAATCAGTTAATAAGTTTCAACAGCAAGTTTGTGGAACCAAATAAATAACTGAAAGTTTGATGAGAAGTAAGCTAGCGATATTTAAAGCAAATAAACGAAAAAAGTCAAATGTGGACGTTAATTTTATCCAATCACATGTGGTCTTTGAGAAACGCCAACAATGTAATTGTGTTGCACTGGATTTTGTTCACCCAATCAGACATGGTCCTTGAGAAACGCTTTCTGTTAGAAACATCCACTTCAACATAGCAACCAGAAATAAACCTGTTTAAGTTTCTCAGGATTTCATGGAGAATTGTCCTGGATTCAGCTCTATTCGTCTCCGCTAAAAGAAAAAAAAAAGTTTTCGCAACAACATGATGCTAGTTGTCACGTTAAAGTCTCTGAAGCTCATCCATAAGACTTTTGGCTGATCCTTTGTTTGATGTTGATTGTTTCAGGGTACAATGTGACAAAATGGGAAATAGTTCAAGGCATATGAATACTTCTTCAATGCATCTTACGGACGGATGTGCATATTGTCAAGATGTAACAGTGAAAGGGAACAGATTCTTAAGGTTTGGAAACAGTGCATGCAAAGCTCCATCTGTCCTTCTTCTCCACTTTGTGTCGCTCTTCCACAAATTTTCTTCCCAGTGAGGTGACCCTGTTTTAATGTGAGCTGAAAAGGTCACTCCGGTCCTGTCCACTGGTTCAGAAAGGCCCTCCCAGGCCTGTATGCGTGGCTGCGCTCAAGTGTAATACCTCCGGACACCAGAGACGTTCTGTGTTTACACCACTGACAAGTCTTCTCTAACACACACACACAAGTTAAAAAAGAAGGAAGGAAGAGGCGAAAGCAGGCCTGAGTAGGTGTCAGAGCTGTCACCCTGTGGGTCTCTATCTTCTTTAAATCATCCTGAGTCAGTAAACTACATCCTTACCTGATGAGAGAAAGAAAACAAACTAAACAGAGCAAGGCAGCTGAACAAAGATCTGACAAATAAACCGATAAATAAGACGTGGAAGATGAAGAAATCCCAGCAAGGACGTGATGGATAGCGGCATACTGGAACAGCGAGGTGGTCATGTTCAACCCATTAGGCATGTATGATGTTTCCAACAACTACAGCAGATTTGGAAGCTGTTTTAAATTCGTACCAGCAGGACGCTCCGCTCTTGATCTGAGGAAGCGATGCCGGCGGCGCGGACGCCTGCGGGTTTCCGCTACTCTCACATTTGAGTCGTGTTTACATGGATTTGCTGTTTGCTGCCGCCGCCACGTCAACATTTTCCATTATGCATCACGAGTTCAGCCACGAAATCCTGCACTGCCTGCTTGGATTCCCCTCGCCGGCGTGTTGCGGCAGAATGCACATGTCACGTCTGAGTCCTGTGGCGTTGATGGTGGCTGTACGGTGCACCGGGGGCATTAGTATGTATTAGCTGGCAGATGGGCAGCAGTGCTCCCCTGTTGTTCTCTGTAATGATGAGCCATGTTCCTGTTTATCAGAGAGGACACACTCAACTCTCCCTTCATCTGCTTTTGTCTCAGTCACCCGGTCTCCCTCTCTCTTCCCCTCTGTCTTTATCTCTCAACTACACCACTCAAACTCAATCCGCGACTCTCTTGACAAGCGTTGTCCCAAGAGAACCTGTCCATCTTTACCTTCAGACACAATTACTGTACACGTCTCTGCATGTGGAACATTTCAGTTGCGTGACAGCCTTGTATGGTGCACTCAAGGGGAAAGCCAGGGCTGCGCCAACAACACGATGTGGTGCGTTAATTATCGCATGCTCTTGATGTGTAGTGCCAATATCTGTCCCCTAAGGTAAGTGGCAAAGTCTGTACAGTTGTGCTACACAGATGGTTGACTTGTTAGAAGAATTACAATGAAGACAGCTATGAAAGGTTTGCTGGATTAAGTATGACATTCAACACCATCAAAAAAGTTGGTGACAATTATTAACTTTTAAAAAATGGAACTTATTTTCTCCATCTTTTACGCTATTCCAAGCATACAAGGTTCAGGTTCATTACCTGTATCAAGGTATGCCAGTCTTTTAAAGGTGCATATGGCTATGTTGTACCACAGTCAAGAAACCGTTACCTTCAGCTGTAATGAAAATGTTGCACATACCAAAAATAACTTCAAATAAATGTCACTTTGCATCATAAGCATATGTGATGCCCTGAAATTGGGCCTCTGTCTCTTTAAGAACCTCCTACCCTTTCCTACACACCCCCTTCAGCACATCATCACAAAGTATTCGCCTTTAAAATATAAGCTGCTTTTTAAAGATAAAAAAAAGTCCAAATTATACAAGAATAAAGTCATAGTCTCATGAGAATAAAGTTGTATTTTGAAAACAAAGTCATAATACTATTCTCAAAATATTTTGACTTTCTCATAATATTGTGACTTTATTTTTGTAATCTTATTTATGTATTTATATTTTCTTACTATGGCCCTAATACTACATTGTGAAAAGTAGCACCTTTGGATTTGTGTAAAAAAAATTATTGCATGTTTACATCTAAAGGCCCGTATGCAGCCTAAGTCTACCTCAGAGTCAAAGCAAATCAAAACTCATTTAAATTTTTATTATTTTGGGGGTCAGTTGCATTGTATTTCCATGTTTACAGTCTACATACACCAGATCCCTACTCTTATTTGAGCTCTTAGGGTTTTCACTCACCTTATGGACAATACTGATTTCTACCATTACCAAATCCTTTAGAGGGATGGTTCCAAAACTTTTTAGCTTCAGAAATTGCAGTGTAAAAGACATGTGAGCCTTAATTATTGACTGAAAATACAAATGTTATTAGTATATTTGCATTAGTTGTACACAAATACAAGCATACTACTACTATGTGCAATGATAGTTCCACATAGCCCCACACAGGTTGTCGTTTTGCAATATCTCTTTGGAGTTTAGCATCATGTAAGTCGATCGACTCAGGCCACCAGTTATTCACTGCAGCTCAAAGAATCATCGTAATTTATCAAACAATCAAATTTTATAATTGATAGTTTCAGCTCTATTCACGTAGCATGGACATGAACACATTCAGTTTTAGTTTCAAATTGATAAAGCTCTTTTACCAGAGGATTCATACATTTTCCTTGACACCCAATATTTGATGACCCGTAAGACTACTGAACTGATAGTAATTTCAGATAACCTCATTGCAAAACAACCCCACCCTGTCCTTTTAAGAACACCTAAACACCATAATCGTTTAGTTTTCCGAACCCCAGCGGTCACCAAACCCCCCAGTGTTAGTAGGAAAGACTATTTCAAAGCAAATGCCAAGGACCTGTGACATAAATCTAGAGGCTTGTGGTGGCCTGGCATCATACATAGTTACTGTTTGTTGACATTTTCTTTAGCTTGTCACCTGTCTTTGCATGTTTGCATAAAATTTTCACGTTTGATTTCCCCGCAGGGCCCATACACTGCTGTGAAAGCGTCTTTTCGTCTCTGTGTGCACAAGTGTCATACGCTCCTTTGTCTCACACAAACTGGCACAAGTAACAAATGTGCACCCATGCGCACTCTCGCTCCCCTTGACCTCTGTGAGAGAACCGCTCGGCAGGTTTACTCTGCCTCCTCGCTCTGAGTAGAAGGTAAACAGCTCGGCTTTGAGTGATTATCCCGAAAATATCCTGACAAGCTTCCATGGGCTACGCCCGAGACGCGGCGCGAGAAAGTTGAACTCGTGGCTCCGAACCTTTCCTCCATAAATGCACCGCCCTGAGGGTCCTCATATCCAAGCACCTGCACTGCTTACAGGAGCTTTGAGTGGCCCTAGTAACAAGTGTGGAACGCCGACACGGCAATCTCCAGCGACATAACAGGCGATTGTCAACAGTGGGGAGAATAAACAGACCGTCGGTTATGACGGCAGAGCTAAATTAGCAGCCTACTGAGACAGATGGCTGATGTAGCTGCGGGTTTAAACATATGGACGTGCAAAAAGCGCAAACGATTGGCCATCAATTCAAACACAACCTGTACCAATCCTTCCAGCTCAGTCATAAGAGCATGAGCACACACACGTATGGAAACACACACACACACACACAGAGGCCGTCTGTCACTTCAGTTATGACTGCCTTAGGGCCCTGAGAATTGCTGGCTGGACAGATGATGCAATAATGCCGTATTATGTATCAGAGTAATAAAGGTAGGACATACAAGCTCATATAGTTGCTTAAACTACATACAAACCACACCAAAAGAGATTATATTATGAATCATGTGCATAGTGTCTTGTGAAAGTACTCATAACCTTTGAACTACTGGGATTTCATGTGATAGACCACATAGCACATGACAGGACAAAAAGGATGCATTGTTTTCTACATATTTCAATGAGTAAAATCTAAAAGGTTAACAAGGAAGATATGGGACAAAATTTGCTTTTTTTTCACCTCATATTTACAGACCACTTTAGTATGTAGAACAAAAAGCACCGACATTGTAGCACTGTAACAAGACGAAGCATAAAAAAGTTAAAAGAGGTGAATACATGTGTCAGTTGGAGTATTTGGGAATGTTTTTTTTGTACTCACTGCTTCACCACCACAACCAAATGGTAATGCCACAGACAACCATCATCCTCCAGGCCACAGGTTGTCAGCCCAATCTCTCTGATGTTAGCCCCCGTATCCACGGAGCTGCTCTTCAGTTAAACTGTAACCTTTCAGTTGTGATCCAGCCTCTTGTTTACACGACACCAGTGACCCGAGTCTTTCACACCAGGTCTCAGAGTGAAACCTTTCTGTGAAAACACACGTGCACCGAACTAATGCCTATTTATCCTACGCATACACGGCCAGAAGCAACAAAAACAACGGAAGTTAGCATTGTGCTGCGTTGTGTTGAGTAACCTGTTCAGTTTAGCACATTTTCTGATAAAGAATATGTGTATTAGATGAGCATTTTGATCCTGGTAGACAGAGACAGGTTACTTTTTACAATGAGGTGGGACTTGAGGGTCAGAAGTGCATGCCATGCTAAAATTACAGCACCATCTAGTGGCATGGCATGAAAACTTCAGCCAACTCAAGGTGTCTTGGAGGTGCTGTCTAAACGTAGAGCTTTTCCTAATCGACGTTTGAAAATACCAATACTTTCCAGCAAGCGGTCTTATGTAAGCGTAGCCTTAGAAAGTCAGTAGAGTCTGAGTCTCCCATGTGAGTCTGTGTGGAATCTTCCAAAACCAAACTATTTGTGGTTCACAGTTAGATTGTAAACCAGAGGGACTTTGTGTCACAATAAATATGCTGTAAGTAAATAAGAATTTGTCCATCTTGTTGGAGTTCTCCTGTAGAGATTTCATAAAACAGAGTCGAACTCTAAGGCAAGTAATTTGGGATTAGCACAGAGGTCATCATGCGGCACTCGGCTTGAGGCCAAAACTATCTGCTTGAGGATCAGCTTCACCATTTTCAGTATTTCAGCAGCAATCACTGACAATCTTGCAATAAAAATGTTCAAACCATCTTGAATTTTGAAGCAAAGCTAAATTGTTTCTTTTGCTCCCTCCTCCCCCATCTCTCCATGCTGTTTCCAATCTCCACTTTCCTCTTTAGAAGGTGTAATTGAGGGGAACTGATTCTAACCTATGAATGTGTCCATGATTGACACAAAAGCACGGCTCCCCGATGCCTACCTCTCAGCATGACTTACCCTCACACACACACACACACACAAGTCCGTACACTTACTAGCCATCAAAGACCTATATATGTCACCATACCTGAATGCTCCCTCCACACCATAAATACATACAGTTGGAAGCTTCTCTGCTGGCAGGAGGAGTTTGGCATCTATAGGTGGTGCAGCAGCAACACGGCGGCTGCAGCCAAGAAGCCGGGGACACTCGCCGCGGATGACGTACACCGGAATATCAGGGTGGAGCTCGGGTTCAATGGCGGAGATCACCCCCCCCGACGTCACACAATCCCACACTGCCACAGGGGCTCTGGAAGAGATCTGACATTTCCTCACAGCGCTTCAGGTATCTGAATTCATCAGAATCTGAACCCAAAGAGCCGTGACACGTAGATGACAAGCAGTGGGTGTTGGCTGATGGATGAAAGAATGGGAAACGGGGATTGTAGGGGAGGACGGAGCCAGAAAAAGCTGGGTTCACTTAGCTTGTTTTATTGGCTGAAATATAATTTAGCAAGCTTTAAAGTGCTGCCATAAAACCTCATGACCTAAATTCATGCAACACATCAAAGTAAGGAGCCTGAGCGGTAATGGAGAGCCGTATCAATATCTAATGCATGTCATAGCAGGATGAAGATGAGATGACCGGGGTGGTGTAAATAATTTAAATGTTAAATTGACGGATTATTTTACTCATCTGTTTAAAACCATGCAGGGATAACATCTCAGGCAGCATTTAGCAAAGGACATATAATTCACAGTACAAAAGCATTAGACAGAGATAGAACCTTCTAAAAGTGTTGATGCAACATTTCCACTCTTTGGCACATTAAAAGTTCAAGTTATTGGGTTTTAGCGCAATAGAGCAACATAAAGGAAAAGAAAATTGCAAAGTGGAAGGAAAACGGGACGTAGTTTTCACCTTTTTCTTTCCTTTTTTTGTTTTACAAATAAAAGTCTGAAAAGTATTTATATTTAAACACACTTAATGTGTGGAGATAATATTCAGAGCATATCTCTTGTTAATGTGAGGTCAAGCTCAAATAAAAGTGCATTACATCAGATAATTCTGATCTATCCTGCCTCCACCTGAAGCTCCTGCTCTTCCTGAAACTCCAATTTCAGGAAGTCATCATAACATGGCCCCTCTATTAACCCTTTAACAACATTTTTACCAGCTGTGCACTGAGAAGTAGTTTGTATAATTAGATCAGCTGATGTGCAGTTCCACCAGGTGTTTGCTAATTACCCTTGGCTAGTCTGAAGGAGCTGAGTGGGAGGGCTGCTCTGTGAGGCTGGAGCTTGGAGGAGCTTTGTCTTTGAAGGTGGAGTTAAGTCCATTCAGGCGTTTTTTTCACAGATGAATGGTTGCCACGGGAGATTAAAGGATTTCTCAAAGGCAACAAGTATGTTTTTGATAACCTATTATCACATGATTTGAAGCTCAAAAAAGTCGGTTTTACATAATATTACCCCTTTAAAATAGTTCATGCTTATGTTCATTGTTGAGTAAGTTAAAAATCTAAATCACAACATTTTGGGGAATTTTAGTTTTTAAAAACGATATGATGTGTGGCTTGAGAGTACTCCAGCACCTTTTTCGGTCTTGCAAATAAAAATGCATTGCACTATTCACATGCTGCACAGATTCAGAATTCAATCAGCTGTGTGGAGAATCACAAAGGCGGTATTTTAGTTTAAACCTGGTGTTTATGCAAACCTAATCCTCCAAAAAGTGTTGGGATGAGGGGAATGTGTAGAATTAAACGGAATAATGTTTCGGAGGAGATGCAGGAGGGTCTGCTGCCTGACGGTGTTCACCCTGACAGATTACGGGCTTGGCATTTGCACTCCAGGTCAGTAAAATGTCAGACGGGTTATGACAGGAATGGTGATACGCAGATTATGACCGACCCCTGACCTAAAAGTTCTGAAAGGTCACCTCTCGCCCGCGCGTCTGCGGCTTAATGCGCTTTGAGATCACGGAAAGGGGGAAGGTAAGTGATCCAAAAGAGAATACAGAGAGACATTTGACGACATCAACAGTACATTTCCGACTTCTTTTGCCTCAAGCCGACGGGGAGAGACAGTGGATGGCCTGAAAACGAGGGTTTTGTATCTCAAGCATAAATCAAGATGTGACTAGTTCCAAAACCGCAATGTTTAACTTTATACAGCCAAACGACAGAGAGGGGAAAAGATGTGCTTAAGATTGAAGTTGAAGTCTGAATGCAATATCACGCTTGTATGGGTTTGCAATACGAGTGTAAAACATGCATTTCTTTCAAAAAGGATTGGTGAAGAAGAAAAAAGGACTGTTTGAACCCTCCTAATGTATTTCTGTTATAGGATGCTATATACTTCTCAGAAATACCTAAAAAACAATGAAAAAAGGCACTAGCATGATTTCCTAAATGCTGTATTCTCTAATTTTGGCTACATCTACTTAAAAAATGGCTTTAAAATTATATCTGATAGCTTATTTAATGATTTTTAATTCTTCAAGTAGGGCTTTTACAAATGTATTAACATCCAGTGTAAAAGTTTCAGATTGCTGCCCACCATTGAAATTTTGATCTACACTCTTTAGAAGCAGACAGTAAAACAGGTAGTCTCCTGTTCGTAGCATTAGATTTTCAAGGTTCCCTTAGTCTTTAACTTAAATTTTCAGGGGATACAAGACGCTGTTTTCGAAAGCATTGCCAATGTCAACAGCGATGAGTCGAGAGAGACCCTCTTGTTGCTGGATTGTGACCAATTCACCGTCTCAACCTCAACCCAATCAAACCTGTCTAAATTGGTGCAAACCTCCATTTGAGTGTAAATTCAATCATGGTGGTGCCATCCAAGCACAATGCGACCACCAGGACTGTCGCATGTAGCGTAGGACGTTGGCTGTAATCTTAAACATATTTTTAAACATCGCATTGTTGTTGGGTGTGGGGTTGATATCATTGCACGGCTCAAACAGTTCAACTCTTCCAAACGGAGTTTTACACAGCCTGGAAGTCTTCCAACAATCTCCCAACAGTGGCCAAAGCCAAGACTGGGCACAATTTGGAGGTGTGCACAACACACAGACTTCAACACACAACTTGACAAAGCTTTCATTAGTCTAGAACTTTCTGATCCCAAGGCAAAGTCTCCTTCCCTCTGATCCATCCCAGTTAGGTGGATTCGCCTGAATCAAAAACAGAAAAATCAAAACCCCAAAAAGCAAGACTGTGTTGACATTTCATCACGTTCAGCTGATTCCAAAAGCCTACATATACTGTAAACTAGCTCGCATCAAGGGAAATGGTCAGTATTCTTATTGTTTGATGGGCCATGTGATTTGCTCTTATCCCATTAATCCACTGTGTGCTAATTGATTCCTGCTTAAAAAACAGAAGAACGTGACGAGCTAAACAAGCCTACTGGGGGAGGAGGTCTTTTAACCATATTAGGTTCACCAAGGTTCAATTTACAGGCCGTAAGTGATATAACACTAAGCAGATTACAGTGTGAAATTACGTCAGACTCCAACAATCAATATGTACCATTAGAACGAGTCTCTCCTTTAATGAATGGTGTATGCAAAGGCTTCTTGCCGTCTGTGTGGACGGCATTCTTCTACACTGAGCACTTCCCAACTTGTCATTTCAAAGACGCATAGTGTTCTTTCAGGTCAGTTTAAAGAGATCTGAAGTGCTGCCTGTGTCATTGTGGGCGGACGCTCTTTATATGTAAATACAATTACCTGAAACCACAGATCCCCTTTCTTGTGGTGTTTTGGATCACAAGAAACTGAAACAACAAGGACGAAGGGAAAAGATACAGACAAAAAAAAAAAAGGTCCCGAATGAAAAGGAACTTAGCTTTTGGTATCGCTCATCCAGCCCGGCATTAGTGATGCCTTTTATACGCTATGAATGATCCTCAGCGGAGAGCGAGCGCAGAGGAACCGCTCGCCTTTAGGTACCTAGACCATAAGCTTTGATTATTGATTGCCTGCCTCTCTTCTTTACACATAAGGTTCCAGTTCGACCTGAAAGAACTCAGAAAAAAGAAAGGAGGCAGGATAAAACAAAGGCGGTGCTGCAGGTCCTTTGAGGGAAACACTCAGCAGGGAGATTTAAACCCAGGGCTGAAGTGAGATTTAACAGCTCGCAGTAGCATGGAATGACAAAAGAAGACAACAGATAAACCAGGCTGTTGTTTTGTAGCTTCAAGGAAGAGGAAGAAAAAAGAAGGGGGGGACTAACCCATTCAAATTGGCCAACTTACTCAATCTGTTGTCGTTAAAAACAGCCTCTCTGTAATTTATTGCATCTTTTGAAGAGGCTTTAATGGTCTCTTCTTCTCTTGATGCTGTTTGTGCATTTACATAATACTCAAAGCCAGAAGGAGAGAGGAAATGTTCTGCCCTTTATTCTTACAGCCTTGACTCAAAAAAAAAAAGCAGTCAGGATGTTGCAACACAACAGCAACATGGCTTTGTCGGTTTAAGCTGGCCTCATGCAGATCAGATTTCCTCTCGTAAACAAACATCTCAGGACCCTGTAGCGGAGCTTTTTCACAGACCTGATATCAGTAGCACGCATGTTATCGTCTTCGCTCATCTTGTCATGAACGCGATGAGGATGAGGCAACTTTTTGTCCAAGAAAAGGTTGTAAACAAGACAATATCTGATCGATAAGGCACATTCTTGATTGTTATGGCTGCTTAGCATCTCTGGGTGGTGGAGGGGGTAGGAGTGTAGCCTGGACAGGTCGCCTCTCTATTGGTTTCCTCATTAAGGATTGATCCTCAATGTGAAAACACAAAGTATCCTCCAACTGCTTGTGGAGGTCAATTTTTTTTTTGCGATACTTTGGTAATGCTAACAGTGGCTTCAGGTGTGCCTTAGGACAAGTTTTCCAGTTGTAGGCTGTTCACAAACTTCACAGCAGGAGTTTTATATGTACCACTAGTGGCATTAGGGTTAACTGTGCCTCTTAATTTCAAATAAAGCAACTCCATGAAAAAAATATTCATCTTCTACTTGGACACCTAACAAATTTCCCAAAATAATCTTGAGAAAGTCATCCAATGAATTTCTGATACAGTGTCTTCTCTAGTCTGCCTAAAAACTCTGAGGGCTCTGGATTAGTACATCACCCCAGTTCTTAAGTTCTTCAACTTTAGAACTTCAGAACTAAAGTTGTTTCTCAAATAATAGACTTTAAAGTGACTGAATGGCTTTGCACCATTATACATTGTACATTTTTGAAGCAGCATTCAGTTTTTATTCTCCACTAAATTGGAACAAACTCACAGAAAACTGCTGAACCACTGTGTTCCTTTAAATCAAGGCTAAAACACCATTTCTTTAGAGCTTCCTTTAACTAAAAATAAGTGGAATACAGATTAATTCTAGCCTGGATCGAAACTTTTCATTACTTCTCTTTACTTTTGGGTTTTGTGTCTTTACTAATTGTGTTGTTTATATCATGTAAAGTTTGAGCTGCCTTGTTGCTGAAATGTGCAAAACAAAAACACTCAACTTGACTTACATGTTATACATGTGGTGAATGGAAGTGAAGTCAAAGTAACTGCAGTCAAATGTTCACTTGATCAAACACAAAGTACTCACTGCACTTTTGTGTCACCAAAACACCCATTTTGCAAAATCTCAACAATTTTTGTCAAAAACATTTAATACGTCATCATGCACATATTCCTGTTTTGGTGGGCTTATCTGATTTCAAAAACAATAGTAAGAC
Organism: Poecilia formosa; assembly: GCF_000485575.1. NCBI lineage: Eukaryota > Metazoa > Chordata > Actinopteri > Cyprinodontiformes > Poeciliidae > Poecilia > Poecilia formosa. The sequence continues at coordinate 899,970 of NW_006800089.1, forward strand.
CGTAAGTGATCTGTTTGGGTTTCATATTTTCAAGACTTTCAGATTTTCTGACTATAAAACATGACAATGTGTAATTTAAGATAATGTAATTGTATATTTGTTTTGAAAGTAATTCCTATTTGAGTCAGTTAAATGTGAACGCTTACAACCCCTGATCAAAACAATAATTTTACAAGCATTACCTCTGATCATTAAAATATTTCTCTGACTCTAGAGGATTGGTAAAAACAGCTGGTTCATCGTTTAGGAAATGTTTGTTTGCTGTATAATTTACTTATGGTTACGTACATAAAACTACATAACCATAAGTACTAACATTTTTACAGAACAGTACCTGCTTGTTCTTTGTTTGTATTCATGTTGTTTTTTGTTTCGTTGTAAATGGACGGAGAAGAAATTTTTGTAATCAATCACAGACTGGAACTGTGAACTTGAGGTGGAATCAAGCTTTTGCAATCCTTTTATCTTCTCAATGTTTCAAAAATAAAGCATAATTTTCTTTACCTCGTCAGTTGTTAAAAATGAAACTTCCCCTTTGCCTGTGGAAACTGACACATGGTCGATAGGATACGTCTTGTGGAAGACGGTTGCTTTCCAACTTTGTGTTGGTGCTGCTTGTTTTTTCAACGAGTAACATTTCTGCTGAGCTAACCTGTCATACCCTCCAGCCACCACCAGGGCGTGTGTGTGTTAGTGCTCCTGTCAGTCTTAAGTTTCTTTGGCTTTTCTCAGAGAAAACAGCTAAATTAGATTGGACCAGCAGATAGGCATTATCTCCGTTGTTGGCTCCGTTCACCGGGGCTCAAGGTCATTGTCTTCATCTGCCTCTTTGCCAAGGGATTACTGGGTATTTCTTCCTGTTACGTGTGCGCGTGCGTAGGCTTGTCGCCGGTATGTTTTTTTCTTCTTCTTCCACAGTCACACTGAAACACAGATACAAACCACAAAGGCATCGACAGGGGCTAAATGTGAGTGGCTAGTAAGCCATGTTGCTGAGCAGAACTGCCTTCTGCGAGTGTGGAAGGTGGTGGTGGTGGTGTGGGGGGGGAGGTGGTACGTCAGCGCAAAACCCATTAGTGCGTCTGAGCCTGCATCTTCAAATCTCGTTACTCCGAACTGATGCAACACGAATGCAATACAGGCTCCCTCATCCAGGCTCCCTCTAGCTCTCTCACCCACTTACTGGCTACCTGCACTTCCATCGCAGTTCCTCCACCCCCCAGCCTTCTAATTCCCAGCTGAACCCCCCCCCCCACCCCTCTGCAGCCCCACTACCCGCCCCGCCCCTCCTCCTCTCAATCAAAATCACTGTCTCTGGGCACCTTCTTATCTGTGTTGCTGCTTTTCTCTGCTCTTCTTCCTGTGGCTAAATATTTCTTCTCTCCAAAATTATTCCGCGTTGCGAGCCCAACACAAGCCGGCCCCCCAAAAATAGATGTTGCCACTTTGATGTAAAAGTCTTTTATCTCATTTTCACAATTGCTTTCTTGTGTCCTGATTACGGAGAATGTCGGAATGTGGCACAGCGAAGGAAAGGCAGATGCACGTTTTGAGCACGAGCGAACGGAGGCGCGGGTTCGCCACCCTGCCCCTCTCGGCCCTCATGTTCTGAGAAGGTGACAAATCAAAACGGGGGAAAAGGCGCCGGCAGATTTCACACGGAAAACATTTTACAGATGTCACATCGGAGCCGATTGCCAGCATAAATTTCAGTCCAAGGCGTAGTTTTAAACGTGTAAAAAAAAAGATCTGAACTCCAGCTGGTCTATTTATGAGAATGTTTCATCAACAAGTGTTCAAGATGTGCAAAAAAAGAAAAAACAGCAAAAAAAAACAACAAAAAACTGTGTTTATTAGGGGGGTTTGTACCATTTTATAGAACTACATGTGCTAGCGCAGACGCAACATTGACTTGTGAGAGCTTGTTGGTGAATTGCTGATGTTGGCCAACATTTTAATGGTCTGCAATTCAGCTTGGTTTCTGCCGGGATGTCAGCCAGCAACGTTGCCAGGTTCACAGAGAGAATACGTAAGAGGTGAAGCGTCCAGGTGCCTAGCTGAAGCAAAACCGATACAACATGTAACCAGGAATGTCCTGGTCAGAGTGTTCTGTCCTTTGTGAAGAGCCAACACACATTCGGACATGTCAGAACAACACTGAGAAATTTAAATAAATAAACAATAAGTTTTGTCAAATGAATTTAAAAAAAAATGCTACATTTACTTAGGAATATATTAAGATACAATTAAACATATTCCCATTTAAAAAGGCTAAAATCACACAGCGGCGTATCACATCAGGTCATATAATTAGAACACTGCTAAGCTTGATTACAAATTGCTTTGAGTTTATTTCAAATGCAATAGACACATAGAAAGAAAAGCTCTAAAGGAAAAGGAGATAGAAGCAGAGGAGATATAGAAGCATAGAGATAACCAAAGTCAACACCCTCAAAGTCTGCCTCTGCAGAAAGAGAGACAGAAAACTAAACCTACAGCAAACAACGTATAATAATAATGACATCACTAAAAATACACAGTAAAAGTTCATACAAGATGTATTTAGTGCCAACAGGCAGCAGAAGGAGCTCTGTTTAAATCTCAGACAATTAATTCAGGTTTGCTACTAAGTGATGAACTGAGGCTGAACTCTATGAGGAGACCAAACCAGCAGACCAAACCAGCGGTCTGACAGACAGCAGAAGCTCAGAATCTGGTAAAGGGCTCAAAATGATTTGAAGTCAAACATTCTGCGACGTCTTAAAATAGTTTACAAGAGGAGGACATTCAAATGACCTGCCAACATGCTGCTAACAGAAGACTCCTAAAACCATGAAATGTCATTAGGGGACCCACAGCGCACGCTTTCTACTGCTGGTGTCAAAGTGAACACCAGTACATTTAGGAAGAGGCAGCAGGTTTAACCTGTATGAGAAGAATGAAGCATAATGAAAAGACTAAGGTTTGGTAGATAATAACTTCTGGAATGATGTTTTTTTGGACATAACTGAATTATTCAAACACCTAAATAGAGGGAATGATCGGCACAAACCAAAAATACAGCATTCTAGGACAAGAGCCTCTTAACTGTGGGCTTGAGGTCCAATAGTTGCAGCAGGTCCTGATGTAATCATTTCCACCATAATTTCTAACATTCGTCAGAAGGAGCTTTGGATAATGTTAGACCATCTACAGAAAAGATTAAAGCTAAAGCTAAATTAAAGTGGCCCAAAACATACCAGTAAATACAACAAGCACTTTTCCCTGGACTTTCCATTAATGAAAGGAAAATCTTGGTCTAAGTCAGTGCTCAGATCCTTGTCCTTCTGAATGTCTTGATGACATGAAACTGGCAGTAAATACAAGAAACCTGCCAAACGTCTCACACTGATGTTAGAGAACGGTACATGGATGCAAAACGCTTCACACTTCAGCTGTTAGAAATGAAATTAGCCATTAGGTCATGACAGGTGTCCTTATGTTTTCTTCCATAATAATTACATTTTACATTTTTGCTGATATGGTTAATTGATGGTTTTTAGCTCTAACGTGAACGTTGAAACATTTGATGAGTAGAGTTTCAGCTGCTCTTTCTACTGACAGCAGCAGGAAAACAGAGAACCACCATCTGCCAACACGGTCTCTAGTTCACTGTCAACATTATTGTAAATACTGCGATGGATACATAAAAACTCAGCATTGTTCGGGAAACCCAGAATCTTATCTGTCCTAGAATTTAGATTGGAGCTAAAAAAAAATCCAACCTGACCAGGCCTGAGCCCACAGACATCATCTCTGAGCTCGATCCAACCCGACTAACTACCTATAATTAGAAGCCTGAGCCTGAACATGTTGTTTTAATCTCCTACCAGTTCAAAAATGCTTCCAGACTTCTGACTTTGCAACAAACATCTCCCGTTTTTAGCTTTTAGCATCTTCCAGCTCTGTTTTTTTGCTTGTTGTTGCTTGTTTGTGAGTCAAGTACAAATCTTCTGGGATGTGTGATTGATGGGAGCAAAACGGGGCAGAACCAGGCGCGTATTAGTTGTGCAGTCCGCTGCACTTGTTACAGTGAAACTTCTGAAAACTTCCTTTCTTTCTGTCCTCAACAGGGTAAACTACATAATCCTGTATTTAGACTGCAATAAGTGGATTAACACAACATTATATTGTGCATTCTCGCTGAGTTTTCCCTTTGTAGTTTTGGCTAGTCCCAGTCCAAATTCAGGTCATTCTCGGTCTACAGACCGACTCTAGCTACAGGTACTGCAAGCCCCGCACATAAAAATAAGCAACAAACAGCATTTTGTCCTTTGATGTTACTGTAACTCATATACGGTTATTCATGCAAGTCATTGCAAATGATGCTGTTATGTCATTATTTTACACTTCACATTGACTTTATGAATTTATCCGTTGTCATGACAATCTTGGTGGTAAAGTTTTAGATATAATCGTTTCTTCCACAAACATAAAGCAATTTTTAAAATATATCTCACGATGCTTTTATTCCGTCTGATGCGATACAGACTGAGATGCCTCTTCTCAGTACAACTTCTTCAAGGTGAAGGAACTCTTCATTCCAGTCTCACCGACGGTATTAACACTGAACGGCCTTTAGCTTTTACCTTAAGCTACAGATTAAACTGCCTTCGCTCAGGAGCATAAACTGTTAAATATATTAATGAATCAGTACCTGCAGACCATTTATTCAATTGTGGGGGTGAAAAAACAACCAAGTATTGCTGCACAACAGTCATGAATTATGTGCATAATGTAGGTGTAATTTAATTGATTTAGTTTAGCTCAAAACTAACACGAAGGTATTCTAAAGCGCTCTTCTTGCCTCAACTGCGAGCCAAAGCGCTTCCTGCCTTATTTCTTCAGCTTCGTTTTACTAATTGGACGATGAATCAAACAGACGCCGAGTTTCACGTGTGACAATAACAGAGGCAAAGTGTAAGTAATGCTGGCCTGTTGAGGAACAATCTCACGTGGGTCAACATACATCTGCATTAGAGCGGCGTTACGAAATTAGACAATGTTTTCTAGACGGGCATTTATCATCATGCGACAGTGGAACAACTGGAAATGAATTTTCCTTCACGAATGAACCGAGAAATATATTACCGCGCATTCTGTTGGGGGACGGTGTAAATTTTACAATCGTTCGTGAAACTAATGTCTGATTTGACATGCGCGTAATTGGCATGACGTTGATGATCACTGCCCTCCAAAACTGTCACAAATGACGAGAGTGAAGAGATTTTTATTAGCCTTTCCTCTCTACTACTGTGATTTGGAGTTTAGACAATAAAATGTCTATTTCAGTCCCAGAAAACATGCGTTTCTGTTTAAAGTGAGTTGATCTTGGATACCTTGGATACTTGGTCAGACAGCAAAAACTCTGACGCAAAAAACAACTATTCATATAAGCTCTACCAATTTTGACAAGAACTATGGCAAAATATCCAGTCAGATGTTTAATTTTGACCCATTTAATGTTTTTCCTTTTGCATAATTATTCAATCTTGCAATAAAAGAACAGTTCATAAGTTTTGATTGAGTTTCACGCGATAGCTGAAACAAAGAGTTTAAGCAACACATGTGGCGCAGAAACTTCTCACAGAATCAAATTAAAACCAAACTCCAGTCAGGTTTTTTGTTCAACTCTGATTCTGTGAATATTTCATGGAGCCGTTGCTCCAGTACAATGCGCTCCGCTCTATTCGCGCTAATCATGTCAGCTTGTTAAAGTACTTTCCCCTCCGCCCCCCGCCAAACACAAATCTTTACATGCCATCATCGATTTAAATGTTTCATATCGCATTTAAAACATTCATAGACATCGCCGAACCTTTAAGAAAACTGAAACAGCAGAAGTCCTCCTCCCCCCGCCTGGATCGTATTCATGAACACATTGTCGATGAATACTGCATTGATTCTGTAACACAAAAAGAGCAGGAAAATAAGTGCAACTTGCTGCTGTCTTAAGGCTACATGTCAGCTTACAATGGTGTCAGAGTCACAGTGCTGACATATCTATTTTTCTTTTTTTCTTTTTCCACCCAGTGGGAAAACCAGTCAGTGTGAATCCCAGCTTGGATGATCTTTGTTTCCTTTGAGAGCATGAATCCCCCAGCTGGGAAGCGTCTCCTCGTCACCCCCACTGCCTCTCCCCCTCCTGTGTGGATTGGGGGGGGGGAAGCGGCGTCCTGCGGACTCGGATAAGTTATGGTGCACGTCATCCTTTTTCTGATGTAATTCACGAGCTTTGTTGGCACAGGCATGACCCATGTCTGTTTTTGTTTTATCGACACGTATCTAATATCTGTCCGCTCGGAAATGTATGCGCTCGTTGTCAGGAGGCCCTGGCGTTTCTTTGCGACGGACTAATTCATCACGTTAGCCGAGGCTGTGATTAAACGCGTGTTGTTTTATGACGACGGTGTAATTTGAAGTAGGGCGTAATAAAAGTTGCCCAGAGCGTTGTTTTCGTTCTTACTGGACTAAATGGGTAAGGCTGGTGGAAATAAAGTGCGGCGAGGAGGGGGGTTCAACTTATAACTCCTCTCGCACGCCGGCGGCGTTGTGCTCCTCCGATTTGAAAACAGAGCAGGTATCGCCCACGCCGGCCGTGAACGGGGTCCTGTCTGGGGATTTGGTGAAATAACCTGACTATAGGAGAGTCATAAATCTGGCTTGAAATTGGTCATATATGTGACCAAATAAAGCATCGGAGAGTGCCGGAGTTTGAGCGGCGGTGTATGTCCGCGAGCCCGAAGCGAGCAGGCGCACATGTAAAATATAATTTGGGATATGCATTATACATGCTGTGGGAGCGAGAAATCATGTCACGTTGGAACACGAGGCTTTGACACGGAGGGCCAGAAAACATAAAACCTCACACACACAAACACACACACGCACACGCAGACAGCAGGAACAAAACACCAGCAAGGAGGTAAATCATTTACCTAACATCACCCCGGAGGGAACGGGTGAAACCCTGTTTATGAGACCCAAACTGAACCATGGGATACTGTATTGGAACAGAAAGCTGTACCGACACACACTGACTTCCAATGGCACTCGTTCACTTTAAACTTTTTCTTGTTTTGTGCACTACTAACAAAGTAGTGCACACCTAAAAACTGGAAGGAAAACAAAAGGTTGTTTTTTTTCCCTCTTTTACTCATCGATATTTTTGTTGTGCATATGTTTTTAACACCCCTCGATTTTACACCCCAAAATAAAAATCCATTGAGAACGTTTGTGTTTAGAAGCTCGTTAAAAAGTAAACAGGCTCCATCTGTGTGTAATTTAATCTCCGTATAAATCCAGCTGTTCTGTGAAGGCCTCAAAAGTTTGTTGGAGAACACTTAGCGAACAAACAGCATCATGAAGATGAAAGGACACAGCAGACAGGGCAGGGAGAAAGACGTGGATGTATTTAAAGCAAGATTAAGTTAAAGAAACGTAAAAGCATCTAACAATGTTCTCTTTCATCCATCTTCTGAAAGTAAAACAAAATAAATTCTCCCACCTAAACCAACAGGCCACATAGCAGATACAACCAAAACATCAACGGTAACTCTATGGAGGACTGGCAAGATTCTCAAATTGTTGATAGAAAGCCTAAATTATTCCAGCTTGCCATAAGCCATGTGGACATCAAACATGTGAAGCAAGTTGGTTTGGTCAGCTGATACTTAAGGCGCCAACGTACTCGGATGAACTTCCCTCTGTAAAGTAATCAAGTTGTATATCTGCCAGATAGATCCACGCAAAGGTCAACTTTTACGACAAAGTACGATCGGTGTCACATAATAAAGTTGCTGGTGGAAAACAGTGTTGACATCAAACTGTTCTGTATCAAACTGTTCTGTATGCGACACCAAGCTGATAAGGTTGACTGCCAATGTCTGTGGGTACTGACAGGTGTGAGGAAACAAAGCTAGGCGCCCAAGTACTTCATAAACCTTGCGAGTATCCATTCAGATTATGGGAACTTAAGGAATTCGTCATGAAAAATGTAGCAAATTGGTACGCTCGACTATGAAGTCTCAACCATCCACAGTTAAAGAATATGCACAGTGTGGCTGAGTATGTGGAAACCATTAAAAGCTTGTAGCCGAAACAAAATATGTGCTAAGAAAGTAATACCCTCAACAAAAAATGTCAACGGAGAAAGATGGCTAGTGGAAATATCATCATGCTGTGGGAAACCTGGTCAGAGCTAAATATAGGGCAATACCAGAAGGCAGAGGTCAAAGTTCAACTTCCAACAGGACTCCAATTAATGGTGTGTTCACACCAAGTGTCAGGTGCATCTGGTTTACATTAAAGTCTATGTGGAGGGCTCACTGCAGCACGTTTCACACGTCTACCGCAAAGCGATTTGAACCGTTTGGAGCGTTTGACGTGTCAAGAGCATCCAACACATCCGATATGTCCGAAAAATAGGCCAGGAACAGAAAACAACGGTTAGACAGATTTTGACGCGTCTGACATGCTCTCAACATACCTCTACATAGACTTTTCATATAAACCAGACACGCCTGACATGCTAAATGCTAGGCGTGGAGCAAAATATCAAGCGTCATTCAAAGTGAACTTGAGGAGTCGGACGCGTTTTTGACATTGCGTAACGTGTTTGGTCTGAATGCAACCATTACTTTAGTCTATAATGTCCCAGACAGCAAGGTTGTCAATTGGCTTGACACCAACTCTAAAAGTACACCAAAGACCTACAGAATGGTTCTGATCAAAGCACATGTTCAGTCAAAGTTCAGTCCTCAATCCAGTTGAGAATTTGTGGCAAGACTTGGAATGGTCTCTCTCCATCCAGCCTAAATGTCCCGTTTTGCAAAGCTGGAGCAAAACGTTCTGTCTCTAGATGTGCAAAGGTGTTAGAGACATAGCTAAGACTTTTCAGCTGTGATAGCGGGGTAAGCAGCGAAAGTATCGACTCAGGGAGGGGGGTGAATACAAATGAGCTCATAATCTATAAGTCTGTCTGTATGATAGGACTGACTTTAAAGTGCCTCGAGTCGACGTGTTGTGAATTGCTGCTATATACAACAAATAAGCTGAATTGAATAACAAATTATATGTGAAATTTTTTTATATTTGTTTCCTTTCACTTCACAATTATGCACTACTTTGTATTGATCTATCACATAAAAGCCCCAATAAAACATCAGAACATGTAAAAAGAAAATGTGTGGATGCTTTCAGCTGTCAGTGTTATATTCCTCATCCTCTGTGTTTTTTTCTAACGCTGGCAGTGAGATCAGCTAAGCAATAGATTTTCAAGAAAATAGCAAAAATATTAATATACCAAGTCAAGAATTTCTTCATTACAAAGACATTTTCCACTTTTGTGTTTTTTTTTTAAACCACACAGCAGGTCTGCCTTTGACTCTTACTGGTTGGAAATGCAGGCAGCTGAACTCGTCTCCAGTCATTCACCTATGACTGTTTTTCAATGCGGTATCCCGCCCTCCCCGCTCCCCCCTCCTCACATCCCAATCTGCTCAGCCCAACTTTCCTTGTCATCCTTTTTTCCCCCACTCCTTTACTTCTCTTTTCCGCATCTTTTCACACCGCGCCTGCTGCGCTTTCATGCCTCAAACCTTTCATCCCTTCCTGCACCCTCTTTTATATCTCTCCCGGTCTTGAGGTACCCATCTCTGCTCAGGCTTGAAAAGCAAAAAAAAGGGTGTGTCTCCCTCTCCCGTTCTCCCCCCCCCGGCCCCCCACGCCTCCTCCCTTTCTCCCATCGACTCCTCCGAACCCCGCTCAGCCATCTAAGCTTCCCACCACACCGTCTCCCCTCTCATGTCAGGGGAACCTGTAGGCATCCGAATGCTACTTTTGATCATTGCTTTTACCGGGGTCCCTCGCCGCCTTACTCTGCCTTGGGGTGGCACGCAGAGGCAGGGGGAGAAAGACTGATAGGCAGAACAGAGTGAAGTTATGTCAAGTCTGGCTGACACGAGCGGCAGGCACCTGCTGCCTCACTACGGAGAGCAAAATTGGCACATGTAGCTCTCAGCTACGAGCGGTAAATAATCCTCTTGTTAGAGCCTTTGTGTACGGCACAACACAGGATGACATGCATGCTCCGCGTTATTATTCTGACATGCTCTTGCATGTATTCAGTTGTAACTAAGGGAGAAGATGAAAACAGGAAGAAACGCGGGAACGTGTCAACGCGGTGCCCCTTCACAGCTCCGGAGCGGGCTGATTAGAGGTAAACCTGGCATTGCTTTTATCGCTCTGCCATTAAAGTGTCTCCCCGAACCGCTGCGTGCACTATTTCCAGCACTCAAATTGAGTTTACGAGAAAAGATACTGCAAATTAAAAAGCTACAAAATGAAAAAAAAAAAAAACACCACAAAATATTTGTCTTAAGGGCTGCATTCACACCAGACCCCCCCCTGAGTCCGCTTCATTCCAACTCTACTTTGTTTGCCTTGAAATTCCGGTTTGTTTGGAGCGAATGTGTAAACTTTTGATGTGGACCAAAAAAGAAAAACTCCAAAAGCGGGACTGTGATTCAGGGCATTCTGGGTAAATACAACCAGAACAAACATGAGTGTCTAACGCTAGTGGCAGAAATGGCTGGTGGTCTTTTACCAAAGACAAAAGAGAAATCCTACAACCACCAAAATCTTTTTTATTTACATTCTGTGAATACGTAAGTTGCGTTCAGTGTCTTCTACGGAGGTTTCTGTGTTGTCTTCTTCAGTGGTTCTTGGTGCAGCGCCACCACAGGTGAGGGAGGGTAACAGGTTGCTGAAAGGGTTTGTGTGAAACCGAACTGTAGCAGCTGAAAACATAACAATTTTAGTCCCCAATCGAACCAAGTCAACCGGACGATCAAGTTTAAAAACACCCTTTAAAATCTAACCTAGCTGCTCTAACTCCTCATACATGTTCCTGATTTCTCTTTAAAGTTTCTATGCTGAGCACATACAGTAGAAAACATGACTCTGCTTTAATACTGAAGGTGGCTCTGCAAGATGTGAAGAAATTCACTTTATTAAAGTTTATAACATCTGTACCATGTACAATAAATGTTTGAAAACATTTTTTGCTTTGAAGTAAAGTAAAACAGCAGTCTACATTGCATCGGTGTTACAAGATCTACATGGGTGAGACCGAGACCCAGTTAACGGACTCATCCACCATGATCCAGGTGTTTTTTTTAATTTAACACCAACATACATTTCACCTTAACAGGAGTTTTAAGATGAAATTAAACTTGTGTTTAATTACCTCAACTTGAGTTGGACAAAGACTTGACTTATACTTGAGCCCTTTGGAGTTGAGACTTGATTTGGACTCATATCATGTTTTCTGCAACGAGGCAATTCAAAGTGCTTTGCATGATCGGAAGAAAAAAACATTACAATGTAGTGTCAAAATAAAGGAAAAAAGCGACAGGTTGAAAACAAACTGTACTTATGAAGTTCCAGCTGTTTTTAATCAAAAGCAGCTCTAAACAAGCAGCCTTTAAATCATTAAAGCCTCGCGTTTCAGCAGTTTTTATCATTTTAAAAGTACTATTTCAGCTGACAGATTATTTCCGCTATAACAACATTTCCTCCTTAAAAGTCATTATAAATAATCACTATTTAGAAATTAAGGAATTATTGACTTAAAACTAACTCCTATAACTTGCTGTAGAGTTATGTGTAAGTTCATTTTCTCACATTTCAAGTCTACTAAAATATTTCCACTAGGAACTGGGTCAAAAATACTTGGTAGGATTTTGTGTTCTTGTGGTGTCGGTTGTTCTGGATCATCTCTACTGAATGAGCACATACTTGGAATACTTGAAAAAATTTATGGCGATCTCCTGGTAATGCTTAAGATCTACGACGCTCCTTACTTATTGGGGAATCCCCCGATCTAGTGATGAAATAGTCTTCTAAGAATTGAAGCCCTTTCATTTTTCGCTGGTGTCACGTAATGTTTCTGCATCGGCTATAAAACACGCATATGGACACACACCATAGGAAAACAGCAGTGGAAGAACGGAAAACAACACCATGTTCTCAGATATTTCTTGTCCTGGATTTGAGGTTTCTGTCAAATTTCTCCTCCAGCTGGATAGCAATACATCAAAAGCTATTGAACATTTACAGTTTCCACTCGTTTCTGTTTGACGCAGTTCATAAAAACGCGCGTGTACCGACGATACCCTGAATTTTGTTACCGTTTTAAAATCTATTTCTGCCTCATTAGAGGGCAGCTATTCGTTAAGGATATGCAGAACGCCGTTGCTCAATTCCACTTGAAGTGATACGTGACAGAAAATAAAAGGTTCCCGAACCTGACCAGTAGCACGAAGCAGTCAGAGTCATTAAAATCTAACAGAGGTGTTAAACTTTGGACGACCTACAGGACACGCTGCATAAAGCGGCTGTAAATTATAGCAATGAGGAGAGGTGCAGACTGCCGGACATAAAACGTTATGGATGTGGCTGAGGGTGTTGAGGTGAGCGTGTGTGCACAGCGAGGCCACACACAGGCGCACAGAGCCCGCCTGTGTGTGCTGTCAGCTGAGAAAAAGGGTTATGAGTCTGGCTAAGGTCACGGTTACCGCCCTGGGCCCAGTCTCTTTATCACATTACTGGAACAGGCTTGGCTCCACTGTCACACTTTTAAAAAAAATAAAATAAAAAAATTTAAATCGTTCTGATGAAGTTTAACAGGTATTCCTGCTTGGTCTAAATTTAGTGATTACTACTAGATAATCTCTGTTACATGTGATGTTAAAAAGAAAATAAAAACAGTGTGTGGGGGGTAAATATTCTCGCTCCAAACAGTAAAATCAAGATGCTTTATGTAGTGGCATGAAGCTAAAAAGACAAACCTCCTTCTGTTGAGTGAAACTGTGACGTGGGTTCCCTTGTGGGCTTTAATCTCACGGCGTTCCCTCCACATGTTTCCTGGCTCTCAGGTTTAAGCTGTCAAATCAGCAAAACGTCGACGTTCGTCAATGTGCTTTTAGAAAAGGCTGAGTCTGTGAGCCCAGCTGCCAGTTTAAATATTTGAATGTTTAACTGTGGAAAGCAAAGAACGATACAACGACTATCTACAGCTAGCTGTGTTTAACCAAGTCGTTGTAAAGGTTGTAGGTAGGGTAAGATGCACCTCTGAACAACCTGGACAGGATTTTCGGCTTATGTGATGCAATAAAGACAAAGTTTATCTAATGTTTAATGTCTCAAGTAATATTTCACCAAAATATTTCTTCCAAAACAAAGCAATATTAAACCAGAAGTATTATGTAAATGTAACTTCTTTTTTTTTATTTTTTTTTTAGCTTTACATCATGTTATATTTTTCCCTAATCAAAAACATACCTGGAGTGTTGCTTTGATTCTTTCATGCATGTTTGAGAAATCCTTTAATCTCCCGTGGCAACCATTCAACTGTGCAAAACGCATAGGTGGACCTAGCCCCGCCTTCATGGATGAAGCTCCTCCTCTGAGCTTCTGCTTCACAGAGTATCCCTCCCCTGCGACTCCACCACTCAGCTCCTTCAGACTAGCCAGCAGCAATTAGCAAACACCTGGGTCGACTGCGCACCAGCTGCACTCATTAAAGCAGTGGTGGAGAAAGTACTCAAAAAATGTACATAAGTAAAAGTACAAATACACTGACAAAAATGTACTCAAGTAAAAGTAAAACTACCACATTAACATTTGTACTTAAGTAAAAGTAAAACTACCACATTAACATTTGTACTTAAGTAAAAGTACAAAAGTACTGGCTTTAAAAAATACTTAAGTATTAAAAGTAAAAGTACTTGCTGAATGCATTACCTAATCCCTAATACAATATCATTAAGTGAACCGATCGTATTTAATTTTAATACATCGGTAATCTGCCATTTTAATGAACAATGCCACAGATAAAGCATGTTTTCATTATGTTTACTCTCTGTAACATAGTTTAGACTTAGATATGTGATTCTATGCATCATAATTTCAGGGATGGAAACATCTTGTCTCCTGTCCTAACATAGCATAAACTTCACTTTTTTTTTGCCACTAATGGCATTTATTTTGAAAGAAGTCCAACAGAAAGGGGATGGAAAGAAGGTGGGTGGGGGAGGACATGCAACCGAGGAGCAACGGAACAGAGTTGTAGTCAAGACCACCTACCCAAGACCAAGTCAAGACCACTATGTGACACAAAAAAAATTAAGTTTTACCGATCAAAATTGCTTCACAAATTGATCTGAAAGATCCACATTCCCATAAAACACCTAGATATTAACTACTTAGAGCTGAAATAAATTTAATCAGTAAAGATCCGTCCAGAAGAATCGGATCGTTCCTGAATGGCATATCAATGTAGACTTTGGTCACAGCGTTGTTCCATACTTGCAACACCTCAGTCAACACCTCCACATAATAATTCAGCGCATGAGTGACAACTGTTTTTTCATCGCAGATGCAACATGTCTCAGTACAGCTAGCTTTGCTAGCATCACATCCACGGAGCTTACCTTTCTTTAAGCTTTCCTTCCAAGTGACGCTAAAAGTTGGACTAAATATCCACCGTCTGTAAAAATGAAGCGCTGCTGATTTTACATTATGATTTATGCAGCGCTATTATATTACTGACGGTTAGTCAGACATCTTCTCCCGCTCAGAGGAAACCACTGCGCATGTCTGGAGCTCCGCGTGCGAGTAAAGGTGGAGGCGATGTGTGACAACAGACACTACGTCACGTTATTGCTTGGATTTTACGGCGCCACCTTAAGACCCTGAACTTCACATTTTAAGGACAAAAAAAGCAACGCGACTTGGATGTAAGGAGTAATACGACACTTTTGTAGAAATGTAGTGAAGTAGAAAGTACAGATACTTACTGTAAATTGTAGTGGAGTAAAAGTAGAAAGTACCCATTATTAAATGTACTTAAGTAAAGTACAGATACACGAAAATTGTACTTAGGTACAGTAACTAAGTACTTTTACTTCATTACTTCCCACCACTGCATTATAGGAGCTAATTGTCAGTGAAATGCTGGTAAAAACATTGTTAAAAGGTAAATAGAGGAGAAATGTGATGACTTACTGAAGACGGAGCTTCAGAACGAGGAGGCGTTTTCAAAGAAACAGAGACGTTAAATTACAAAGTAAAATTTATTTTAAGTCATATTTGATATACATATTTTTTTTATACAACAACTGAAGTTTACATAGTTTAATTATGCAATAAATGGCACTATGTGTCTGGAAAATACTCTATACTGCTCCTTTAACATTTTGGAGTGGCCAAGGCAAAGACAAATAAGATAAATACTTTATTTGTCCCCATGGAGAGATTGATATAGTAGAAAATTAGTTCAGGCGTTTCAGGCGTAGCCTTACATGATCACTCATCCACAAAATAAATCACAAGTACATATAGACTGACGAGGCATTCCTTCAAACACGCTACGTACATGTCACATAATTTAGGGGCTTCATAGCTTGTGGAACAAATGAGAACTTTGATCTGTTTCTAGTGAGAAGAGGCAGACGGTACCGTCGCCCAGATGGAACGGGTTTGAAGAAGTGATTAAGGGGATGGGTTTTGTCAATCAAAATTTTATTTGCCTTGTTCACCGCTCATCCTAGTAAATACTCTCCTTACTTTGTTAGTTGCCAAGGTTTTCCTGACGGCATTTTTCTGTGCAGCCGAAACATTTCTGAACCAGCAGATGACACAAAAGGACAAAACACTTCCAATAAAAGCACAATAAAACATAAATCTTGCTAAGGATTTTAAAAGACAACAGCTTCTTTAAAAACAAAAGTACATGACTGTTACTCCTTTTGCATTTTGGTATCAACTTTAGAACCATGCCTGTCCCATTTCATGTCAGAAACAAACTCTTTGGTTGAGGAGGAATAACTTTTACATGCAAGTCTGCAGAGGGTATGAATAATTTTGAGCTGATAAAATCTAGCATTATGATCTAGTCTACAGACATGGACACATTTGTTCTCACCATTACTTGCTTTGCAGCAATGTTTCATTTCCACTGAAAACTGATCTAATTGAAAGCATTTCTAGAATGTAGTGGAGTAAACACAGAAAACTGAGAACAAATTATGTGATACTAATTTAATAAGGATATGCTAAAATAGTAATGCAGGAATTATAAGTTGGCCTTAAACAACAATGAGGAATCACAGCTCAGTTCAAGCCTTCAGGGAACAAACTGTGTCTACAATGAGCCATAATTACCAGTAAAAACCAAGAAATGGCTGCAGTGAAAACAGCTACCAATGATTAAAACACATTCTGTGGCATTGTAGACGACCTTCATAGATGTGGAACCAGAGGGAAATGGATCCAGGTTGAACCAAGACACCCATCCAAAGCAGGTGCAACATATAACTCTTTCTGATTGTCCCGCCTGAGGCAATTTGAACCTCCATCTGGTTCAAGACAAACATGGTTAACTCTATTCATCCAGAGATTTAGAAGGGCTAAAAACCTGCAACGCCATGTTGGTGAGACTCATTATTCAGACAGCCTCCCACCCAAAAAACAAAACAAAACACAGAGCAAATACATTCACTGAAACCTACAATTCCATTAATCCATCCACAAAGACAATTGAGACAGACAATCATGCACCTATGAGTGATTTAGAATTGCTAATAACTCAACATGCTTTGACGTTGGACTGCGAGAGTCCTTTGAGAAAGCCATAAATGCAAAATAAGGACATCGAGAACTCCACACAAACTCCACAGAGAAAGGCCAAAGCCAAGATGTGATTTGGCAATTTAGATGCTGAGAGGACAGAGTGCAATCCACTGACTGCTCTATGCAACCCCAGTGCCGTCTGATCTGATCGCCCCACGGCTCTTCAGCTGCCAGGAGTAGAAATTGGAGCTCTGAAACTGATGCGAAAATGATGGCTCCACTTGGAAAATGAGTGGCAGTAATGTACTCTATAAAAAAAGCTACAGCTCACAAAACTGTCAGTGTGGTGTTGTAAACAGGTTCACACACTTTGTTTGTGCTTCTTTTTTCTTTCCCTTAACCATTTTTGTTTCTACCATCACCTCATCTGTCTTATGTCAGCAGCTTAGCTGTCAGGCATTGACGAACCTGCGTTTATTTACCCCACCCCTCACTGCTCTAGTTCCCTGCACCTCATCTTCCACAAAGCTGCTGTCACACTGTTTCCTATTTTACTATGAATGCTGGCGTATTGTAAAAGAAAAAAAATCAATGTTATGGGCCTCCAAATGAGAGAAATAGAAGGGAATGTGTGGAGTGTCAGGTCCTATCACATCTTGGAAACATGTATGATCCATTTTCAATAACAGGGCATGTGTGTTGAGATGAAAGGTGTGGAGTCCATAGTGTCAGGTGTAGAGTACTTGACTACTTGACATTTACATAGAGTTGTCCTCCAAAATGGTAAAGTGATTGTTAGTTGAATTAGCGGAAAAGCAGGTCATACCGCCAGTTACACATTCAGTTTTAAGCATCCCATAGTTTGAGATTAAGCAGCATAACTGCTTAGTTATTTTGATACTTGATTTACATTTGGACTAATTAGTTAGCAGTGGCTCACACACACAGTATACATGGAACGGGGGAACCTGTGTACATTTGCAGGAAGGCAGATTGGCAACAGTATTATAGGGTAAAAGAATTTCACTTCACACACAATCACCTCCTTTCAATTTACAAGACTTATGACTAAGCTATAACGTATTTCATTGCAGGACATTCACGCTGATGTTTAAGATCAATCAATGAGAAAAGATTCGCTGGATCGGTGGAGAAGTAGCTACAACACCATCAAGTGCCTCACGTTATATTGGTGGGTGGTTATACAAGCACAAACAAGTTTTTAAGTACAGGGTATCTACCCAGTGTTACCACAACAACACCAGTCCCTCTTGCTAGGCACTCCCTCTTAAAAAAAGAGACATCTGAAGGTGCTTTTTGATGTCCTTACCCCAATTTTTGACTTTCCCTCATTCTGTTCTTCGTACCTTGTTTCTTCATCCCTCCCTTCTCCTGCTGTAATCCTTCCATCCCAGCCACACAGAGTTCACTGCTGGTGTTGCTGCTGTGTGTTTTGGCAGGTCACACAGAGCCTCTGTGGTCCAGCCAGAGTTGGCTGGAAAAGCTCACAGTGCTCGCTGTAGGCCATCTTACGCACACACACACGCGCACACACACACACACACGCACACACACACAGAGTCAGCACAGTCAGACTTAAGCACTGACATGCAGATCCACTAACTTCTTGTTTTCTCAACATGGTCTCACCTCAAGGCCTCCAGGCCGACCTCTGTCAGACGTCATTCGTCACCGTGCTACTCTGGCAATAGATCACGGGAGATGCGGTTTTTCCAGATATGCTCTATTTTTAAAAGGAGCTGCACTTGATTTGTATCCCTGTGAGTATAGGAGCTGATTTATGTGCAATATTTCAACAGCTAAAGTCAGGACCAGTGCCAGTCTTTTCATTCCAAGACTTCTTTGAGGCAATGTGTGTTTTATAAAGAGAACTCGACATATGCAATTCGAGACCAAGCCGAACCTACAGATATTCTGGCCTTTCTTGAAAAACTAAACACTTCTTAAAATAAATCTAAAGACACAGCTTTCAACGATAAAACCTTTACATTGACATTCCCCATGATGGCACTTCTTGAGCGGTGGAGAGCTTAGGCTTTCATCAAATATCTACTTTTACAAGGCTATCAACTTAAGACTCTCCCATACTTCATCTGAAGCCGAGCACTCAATCATATGGTCGCGTATACTTCAGTATATGTCACGGTTTCCTCCATCCATTGGCTTCTGCTTATCCAGGATGGGGTTAGAGGACCTCCACAAGGAGGCCCAGACTTCCCTCTCCCAAACACTTGGGCCGGCTGCACTGGTGGAATCCAAAGGTGTTCCCAGGCCAGCCAAAAACATCGTCTCTCCAGTGTGTCTTCGTCTGGGTCTCCACCCGATGGGATGGACCTGAGTTATTTGCTAAGTAGGCCTCAAAAGCAGGAGGCATCCAAACCAGAAGCCAGAGTCACCTCAACTGGCTCCTCTCAACGTGGAGAAGCAGCGGCTCTACTCTGAGTCCCTTCCTGATGACTAAGCTTCTCACCCTATCCTATCTCTAAGGCCCAGACTCCCTGATGAGAAAACTCTTTTTGGCTCCTTGTATCTGCGATCTTGTTCTTTTACCACTACCTGAAAGAGAACCTGTAGTTACCATACCTGTAAGATCTTCAAGGTCTTCATTGGTCAAATTACCAATTGTCCAAACAGTGCACCATGACTAAAACACATGAGTTGATTGTAGCAAAAAAACATATTTAAGACAGTCATAATACCAATAAATTATGTGGCTCAATGTCTCAGTTATTTGCTAAGTAGGCCTCAAAAGCAGTTTCCACATGATGAAAAACTGAAACCTTCTCTACTAAAACTTGTTAAACTAGTAGAAACAAATCATAAATTTGCACTACATTTATTGTTTGAGTCAGAGAGAAATTACTTCTGACTGCCAATCAGCCTGTGAGATATATGATAAAGTATAAGCCATCTAGTGAAGTGCCAACTGCTGAGGGAGGATGGGTTCAGACAGCACAGATTGCCGGATATTTGGACAGAGCCTCCAGCTACAAATTGTGATTCGCTCCTCTGAGATAAGGCCGGACTCTCTGACTGTCTGTTTGTCTGGCATCCTGAATGTGGCAGACAGATGAGTCATAGCTGCGTCCCAGAGCCGACAGGCTGCTGAGCCGAAGCAGTGGAGACGTAGAGGAGAGGACAGGAGGACGCGAGGAAGAAACAGGACGCCCGTCTGCTTCTTTAGGTTGACTGATCAGAGTTAAACTAAAGCAAAAAGGATTTCATCTTATTAGTATTGCATGTTTTCATCTGATTTCACAGAAACATAATTATTATTATTCAGTGTGTGTTCCCAGTCTTACAGGAAAGGAATTTTCCAGAAAGCGGTTCTTCCAGCAGGCTTCAGAACAGAATCATTCAATTCAACAATTGCTCAGTAAGTTTTAACCCTGGTGCGTGCGAGGACTGAGGCAAACATAGAGGACTATGGCAAATGATACAAGTTTTACATATGTGGGGTCGGTTGGACCCCATTTCTACATACAAGTTTTAAAAATGTCCAATAAAGAGCACTTCAGGGTGTGCTACTCTAACGCTTTCTCAGGCTCTTGTCATGCTTGGATAGGTAAGTCCTACAATAACTACAGATATTTTATAACTCTGTTTCTAATTAGTGAAACCTTTAGTCTATTTATTAAAACAAAAGTGATTATACTTAGTTTATTTTCCCAAAAATGTGCAAAAATATCATCTAATCCTAATAAAACCATTATTGTGTACCTCGTCTATGAGACGTAATGAATGAAAATCTGCTCTATCGCTCCTGTGTCCCTCAGACTGGACAAAGACCAAAAGCAGATGGTCAAGTTCTCAAAGCAGTGGCTTCTGAACCACTTCATGAATGTCCTGGAGTGGCCAAGTCAAAGTCCAGACTTGAATATGACCAAACATCTCTGGAGATATGAAAATGTCTTTGCACGGACATCTCCCATCCAACCTGACACAGCTGGAGGAGAAAGGGTGAAAAGATGGGTGAGCTAAGCTAGTGGAGTCATATTCAAACAGACTGCTGGCAAAACTGGATCAGCAAACTGTTAAGCAAAAGCTGAGAATATTTAACGTGATTTCTTGATTTTTAAATTTTTTTCAAAAAACTTGTCAACATTGTCATAATGGAGTATTTGCATGCAGAATTTCGAGGAAAGAAATTTATTTAAAACAACTTGGAATAAGGTCGTAACAATAAGAGGTGGAAAGTGCTACAATGCTCTGAGTTAAGGTTTAACAGTAAAATATGCCTTAAAATAAGCAATATACTGATTAATTTGACTTCCTTCAGTCTAACATGTTAAATTTTGCAATTAACGGGAACTGTGTGAAGCATTAAAAAACGGAGGAAGCTAGCTAGCGTTAGCTTTATCGCTTTAATCGCTTTTATTCAATTCAGCTTAATGTGGTTCTGTTAGTCCAGTTAAATTCTTCATAACAATCCTCAAAGCACCAAATTCATTGTATTGCCAACACTGCGTTTTCTGCTTCCTTTTACTTTTCTAAATCTTGAACAGTCCAAATATTTAAATTTCACTTGCGTTCCGTTTCTTTTCTGATATTTCATGAAATCTGCTCTTCCCGTTGAGTGTGTAATGTTTCCACCGCTGCTGCCTGTCAAACAACTGTGAAGCAGAAAATTTCCACACAACAGTTGGCAGGAGCGTCATCTCATCAAGCTCTACAGCCTTTTTTTCCCCCACCAACCATACTGTTGGTTTTTGCAACTAATTTTCAGCTTCATCTGTCAACAGCATTTGTTTCCAGGCCCACTCATCACAGTTTTTTTTTGTTTTTTTTGATGAGGTTGCAGATATGGCTTTCTTTTCCAAAGACTCTTCAACAAGCACCGCGCATCAACACTGTTCAGAGGACCCCGTGTGCAATTTCATCGGTGTCAGCCAATCTGCAGTCAGTTCGCCTTTCTGCCCAGCAGACATCCAGTTTTATCTGACAGTTTTATGCTCCCCCAGATCATGTCTGCACTTCCACATTTCCCCTCACCTGCCAGTTCTTATTGCAGCCAGATGAAATTGCAATTCTCCCACCGTCGTCTTACAGCCTTACTCTGGTTTTTAAGACATCGGTTCTCTTCATTGTCCAATCCGGAATTGGTGGCATAAAGGAGGCCTTGACTGGTTTGTGCAATCAGTAATGATGACACATCTTGACACTGCTGAGAGAGAGCGTTCCCGTTAATGTTCAGCTAATGAAATGTTGCTGTGCAGAAACATTTTAAGTTGCCTCCCCTGTCCAACTTATCTGGCAACATGTTTCCACCTACTAGTCGAGTCGGTTTACAAGAACGCCTGCTGATCAAAGATTGTGATCACAATGACAGTGGCCCAGATCACATTTAATGCCAGTGGAAGTAGGGTAACAATATTTTACAATTGACCAAATGAGATGGGAAATTAGCCACAAATTTGGGAAAACAAAAGTCCCATTTTTTTTGTTTTGCTTTTCTTTTTGAGTGAAGTTTTTCAAAAATCATAAACTTAAACACTTTTCTTAGCAAAGCAAAATTTGATTGGATCAAAAATATTGTGGTGCGTTTAAATCACAGGTCCTTGTGCGGTAAGATCCAATTAGGTCCCTACCAATGGAGCCCTATGGGGCGTAGGAGTTTCCTGCAGCTTAACACACCTAATGATCAGACTACAGGCTCTTATAGTCTGATCTCACAAGCTCTGAACTCTGTGAAAACAACAATCTGGCTAATATGAGAACTTTCACTTTGAGAGAAAAGTGACAAGAGAGACTGAGGAAGAGTGTGACGAAGAAATTCTGAGGTCATTCAGTTCTGACACTGAAGACGACGACTTTAGAGGTTTCAGCACTGAGGACGAAGATGAAGACAGCATTCAATGACTTTACCTGGAAGATTTATTACTATTTATTCTGAAAAAAAAAAAGCATTTTTGTTACGTATTTTTGTGTGTTACCACTATTAAAAGTTAAAGTTTTCTGTGTACATATCTCACGCTACAACGTGGAAACCTGCGGCTTAAACATAAGTGCAACCTATATGTACAACTTCACTTTTTAAAGATTTTGTTGGCTCTAGTGGCCTTTATTTGAAAGTAGTTCGACAGGAAAGAGGGTTATGAGAGAGGGAAGACATGCAGCAAATGTCACCAGGCTGGGAATCGAACCTGCGACCACCGCCATGAGGACCAAAGCCTCAATACATGGGTTGTGCTTTGCCCCTGCACCACCACAGCACCCCCAACTTCACTTTTCTTTTTAACGTTAGCAGCTCCGGATTATATTAAGATGTACTCAAAAGCCTGGAAATGATGGTAATTTAACGTGACTCTGAAATGTGAATTTGAACGTTGACATTTCTGTTTAGCGCCCCCTAATGTCTGTCCTCACTACAAACCTCTACACTTCTTAAGCCACCTTGAATACGTTCTTCTACTTCCTGCCAAATAATGTCATGCTCTAGATCATCCCTCATTTCTTTATGTATAAGCAGTCAGACTTTCTTTTAAATTTTTGCAGGGGTTTTGATCAATATTTGTAGAGGTGTTTTGAATGAATTTTAGTTTTTTTTTTTTTTTTTTACTTTTTGGACTAATTTTACACTGTTTTTTATTCCTAGTATTCTCAGAACATGCGTGTTTGCTAAGCTAAGTCTTGTATAAATCTTTGCTCCATGATTCTCAGGGCAACATTTCTTCTAAACTCAAAGGAAGACCGACTGAATTTGAACGCAATTTGTACACAAGTTAAATCTGCGTAAAAAAAATACAAGAGGACACAGCAGAACAGTTTGGCTAAAGCAAGGTCATTCTGAAAGAACTTTTAGCTAAATGTGGTACATAGTAGATACTGTACCTGGTCTTTGCCAGATTTTGTGATGCACTGCCATGGTCTGCTATGAGGACCGGACAGAAACTGAGCATCTAAGCAATACATCCAAAGTAAAACCTTTCAAAACCCTTAAGAAACCTGCAGAACAATGGCACAAAATCCCTTGTAGGTCCTGTTGAACAACAGGGAATGAAGGGTGGTCTGATGCACGATTTGAACATAACCTTTCGATGTCTTCTTCTACGCATTCGTTACATCCACCTCCAGTACTGTTGGAGTTCAACCATTAAATTTCCACATGAAGGCGTGATTATGTACAGATAAAGGCCGTGCCGCAGTTGTGTCCGGATTTAATCTTGTAGCACTTGTTTGGGACGTTCACTTCATTTTGTCTGGAACTTTTCTGCATGAATGTACACATGTGAGCGTGTGTTCGTGTTCACTCGTGTGTGTCCGCTGCTGTTAATCTCAGCGGATAAGTGAGCGAGTGTGTGTGTGTGTTTCTCCTGAGCCCCGAGGCAGCCGCACTGAGGTGTCCCTCAAGGCTTCCTCCTCCTTTTTGCCTTTTTCCGTGCCTCCCCATGTGGCGGTACCTCTCTCCCGCCCAGCCTCTCCCATCTCCAACCCCTCCCTTTGCCCTCTTTAGCCACGACGCTTCGAATCAAGAGGGGATTAATGCAGATGATGCATTCACTGTCTCATTACGTCCTTCATTGTGTGGATGGATATCAAGATGGCAGCGGCAGTGGGGGGAAACTACTGATGTGGAGCTTTTAGCAAAGCTGTGGGGTGTTTATCTAGTGTGTGTGGAAGAGGGCCTGGAGTGTGTGGATGTTTGTTGCTTTCACACAGCAGCAGCAACCAGCTCATGGGAAAGCTTTTCCCTTGTCTTCATCTCTTTCAAACGTTGTCATGTTTCAAACCACTGTTTGCTAAAGTTACGACTGGACTCAGTGGTTTCAGTCACTAATTCAAATCTCAGATCTGGACGCTACCTCAGAGCTGACAGCGGTGCGTGGAGTTATGGACAAGAAGCACTCCTTCCTCCTGACTCTCCCACTCAACTCCTTCAGACTAGTCAGAAGCAATTAGCAAACACCTGGAACTACACACCTGCTGAGCTCGTTATAGGAGCTGCTTCTCAGTGAAACGCTGGTGAAAATGTTGTCCAAGGGTTAATAGGGGAGCCGCATTGTGATGACTTCAGAAAGAGGTTTTAAAGAGGCAGATGCTCCATTTCAAGGCGTTAAATTAGGAAGTAAAAATTCTTTTAAGTCACATATATCATTTTTATTACAACTGACATTAACATACTTACTTGATTGTGATATAAAATGGCACCATGTGCCTGGAAAATACATAATACTCTCACTTGACAATCGCGAGTTACTTTGTGTTGGTCTATCTAATAAAATTCCAGTGAGACATAGAGGTTTGTGGCTCCAACTTCTAAAGTGCAAAAAACTTGACAGTGTTTGTGTGTGTGTGTGTGTGTGACTAGGTTTCATTCACACACGTGTCCATTTGTACCTCGTGTGTTCAAAGGTGCGACTTCTTTCCGTCCTTCGGTTTTCAGACCAGAGTTTACACACGTCAAATCGCAATCCGCCACCTGGAGAGAGGAAGAGGGGTTTAGGGGTAATATGCGAACTGCTGTTTGATTGATGAGCCAATCAGAGACACACAAAGGATTTCATTAACGAGAGACACCCCACCACAAATCAGCAATCATCCACACGCGCTCCCTTATCAACACTTATCAGTGCGCAGAGGCACACTCAGGTCCCCCCTGAAGAAAAGAGAAAACACACACACACACACACACACATTCACTCATGCCTTCTGCTCCGCGGCCCGCCCCGCCCACTCCCGTCCCCTCTGAATGTGTGACATCAGGAGCCGGGTCTTATCACAAAGTCAGCAGTAATACCGCGGCCATTTCATCAGGGAGCGCCGGGGTCACGGCGAGAGCTGAATCAAAAGCGAGCGAGCGACGGCGCTTTCTCTGAACGTTTGGCCCGCTTCTCCATCACTCTTCTGCTTCTGTGGAAGAGAGGCGCTACTTGACGGTGGGCGCTACTTGACGGTGGGCGCTACTTGAGGCGCTACAGACTGGCAGAATTACTTAAAAAAAAAAGTAAATTAGTTTTTACGCCCTGTGAGCCCCTTTGCTCCGTTTTGATCTCCTTGCCTTTCAAAAAAAAAAAAATAGAGAGAGAGAGAGAGAGTCACAGCTGCTAAAAAACACACAACTAAAAACACATACACACACGCGCACACACACAGGACACTGTAATAGGCGATACTTTCTCATTAGAGTGACAGGAGTGTTTTTCCTGTGACTTGGTGTGTGTTGGGATGCTTCTCTATTATTGATTGTAATAATAAGACACGTGGACGCACAGATTATTTGCATCCCTGAGCAGAGTTATTGTTATTGGGGATTTGATTATGGTGGTCATATTCACACTGCCTGGGGCAACACTCTTTTAGAGTGTCTGTACATACGTGTGTGTGTGTGTGTGTGTGTGTGTGTGTCTGTAGATGCAGACAGTGCAGCTGTGTGCGCCCCGCCATCTCTCTTGCCCGTCTTGCCTCTTAATTGGCCCAGGCCGATTCCACCCCTGGAATCCATTTGAAATGGTTGCCAAGGTTACAGCTTCCGTTGTACCCATTGTCGCCTAGTCAGAAACATGTCAGCAGGCGTGTGCTGCAAGCGCGCCAACGGGTGTGGCTGCTCGCACACGCGTGGAGGAGGAAGCCCCCCGATCTCAGTTAATTAGCTCCATCTATTAGCCACAAATCCGCTAATTAAAGCCACGCCAAGACGCGACCCAAAGAAAGCTATCTGCAGCGGCCATATGGAGGGATAAATGTGGAGGGGGGGCGTGGCCATGACAACACACACATGAAAGAGGGGGGAAAAGCCACTGCATCACCGGCCACTTTATTAGGTACACCCGTTCAAGTGATTTGCTAGCAGGAGTAGAGTATCAGACAATCACATGCTAGCTAATTGCTGAAGTTCAAACAGCATTGGAAAGGGGAAGAGAGGATGTCGTGAGGATAAAAATGTTTAGTTGATGTCAGAGATAATGACAGCTGGAGTTGTGTATCAGAGTGAGGGAATGTTGACTCACTGTTGTTTGTAGAACCGTTTGACTTCAGGCACACGGTAGGATTCCCGAGCAAAAAACAATCTGTTTAGAGTTATGCCATAGCACCTCAATTGGATTTAAATGACTTTAACTAGGCTGCTTTATAGGGGCAGTATTATGTGTTTTCCATGGCGCCATTTGATAACATAATCAAGTAACTATGTTACCTTCTGTTGTTATAAATTAGAAATTTTACTTCCTGATTTAAAGCCTTGAAATTGGGCCTGTGTCTCTTTAAAAACTCCTGCTCTTTCTGAAACTACACCTTCAGGAAGCCATCACAACATGGCTCCTCCTTTAAAAACACTTTTACCAGCGTTGCACTGAGAAGTAGCTCATGAAACAAGTTCAGCAAATGTGAAGTTAAACCACATGATTGCTAATTGATTCTGGCTAGTCTGAAGGAACTCTGAGGAGGAGCTGCACCTTGAAGGCGGAGATAGGTCCAACCAGATGCAATGAACAGATGAATGGTTGCCTTGGAGACTGAGGAATTTTTCAAACATGCACGAAAGGATCAAGGAAATAATATAACATTATGTAAGGCTCAAAAAAGTTGATTTTTACATGAAACTGCCAGGGAAGCTCAGAAGTGCTGATGTGTTTTGAATTCTTGTCCTGCTGCATATTCCAAGTGCAGCTGAGCTTCAGGTTGAATACAGAGGGTGTTACATTATTTTCTGGTAGGGAGTAGAATTCGCGGTTCCATCAATAATTGTCCTTTTCAGTCAGCAGAAGTTTTGGCCGTGCATCTCTCCTATTGGTGCCACTTCATTCTTTTATAAATGATGAACAATATTTTTTAAAAAGCCAAGTGAATTTGGCAGTGCTTTTTTACATAGTTCTAGGCTCTCTTTTGGCCTCCAACGCTTGGTTGGACAGCCACTTTGAAGAGTCACCACGGTTCCATCTTTTCTCCATTTGTAAATATGAGCTCTCATTATGTGCATTTTTATTCCGAATGTGCACAAAACTTTGTCGATATTATGCTAATTTTGAAGAGACACGATTCCGCAATGGTAGTGTGTCAAACAGGAAATGACATTAAAATCCACACGTAAATAAGCTAGTTCACGCAATAAGTCACTAAAGGTCATGGCAGCGACAGATCTGAACAGTTACGTGAGATTATATTCATAATTCAGCGCTCACCATCTATCATCCATCAGAGGAGACGTTGGCGTCTTATTCAGGCATTAGAGCGACAAGCTCCTTATTTTTGGGAGCGGCTACGTATGCGGCGTTTTGGGGAAATTGTAGTCGGCCATTTTGCAGCAGAGCTATGGATTCAACACGTTCAAATGACAACGTTTTATGTCCTGTGAGCGCTAGAGGAGCTAGATGCTCGTTGTCCAACAAGGCCAGTGCTCCAAACAAGCACCTTGCTCTTGCTACACAATCTGGTGTTCTACAAAAAAAAACCAAACAGTTTCCATTGCAGTTTTTGGAAATATACCAATCTGGATACGACTGGAGAACCACCTCATTCCAGCACAAAAACATTTGATCAAAAAACATGAGTTTTTTTCAAAGTTTCTGTTTATTAAACAAATTCACTTCCATATTTCCATTCTGAACCAAATGAACCAAAAACAATTAGGTTAACTGCTGTTCATTTGTGATTTAACAAGAGATGTCATTATTACACAGAGTTAACTTTGGCGTGGACCAATTCCTGCCTTAATAAATCATAATTTGAAAACTGTATTTTGTATTTACTCAAGACATCTTTGTCTATTTTAAAAATCACTTTGACAGTGCAAAACAATTAGGTGTCACAAAGCAACAACAACAAAGGCTCTTAGCTGCCAAGTACGTTTTTTTTTTTTTAGCAGTTTTGAACACAAACCACCTCAAGGTTGTCCTAATAAAATGGTTTCTGGGCGTAAATCTTTGGTTGGCTTTATCTGCCAACTCTTCACACGGCTGAAGAATATCGGGCAGGATTTGTTTCTTAGAAACAACTAAAACAAGCGTCTGGAAGCGTTCAGCGCTGCGGCGTTAATACGGCTCGCAGTGGAAGGAAGGAATGGAAAAGCGAGAAACTCAAGAAAGGAAACTGAATGGAAACTATTCAAAAAAAAAGAGGGGAAAAAAAGCCTTTTCACACAAATAGTGCCGCCTGAAGGCTGTGTAAGAGTGTTTGTCACTCATTTTTATCTGAAAAGAAAGTAACCTCATGTACCCGCGCGCCGAAAAAGCACCCGCTGGTGAAAAAGGTGAGCTCAGCGTGAGAAGAAAAGGTAGGATTTCACATTTCTGCTGCTGCGGCTTTTGTTCGCCGAAAGAGCGGAGGTCTGTGAGTTGGCTTTTAAGACGTCGCGCCTGAAATCCCGATGTTGACAAATGGAATGGAGGCCCTGCTGCGAAGCTCTTCTGTTTCCCCCCCACCTCCTTCAAACCCATCCTTCAATGAAGACACGTGACGAATGAGGACAAAGTGGGGGAAACAGCAGAAGGACACAACAGCAGTGATTAAATATATTACAAGGAATGAACGAGGATGAAAGACACCACAAAACGGGACGCAAGGCGTCAAACGCAGCGGCGGCTCTGGTGAATTTCAACGCAAGTCAACTTGTCGGGATTTTTCCCTGAATAGATGCCAGAGTGATCTGCTGCTCCTGACACTTCTGTCTGTCTGCACCGTCCTCCTTAAAAAGACATCAAAAGTGCATTAGAAGCGCACGGCGCTCGCCCTGTAATTACCATAATCGCATCATGATCTAATAAACATAATGTGCTAAAAAAGAAAAAAAAAATCAGAGGCCTGAATACTTTATAGGGCAAACTGAATAATTAACGACATACCATTAACTAGGATGTAATTTTCCCGACTCGCTCTGTGAGTTTCTCCTTGTCTTTAATGTGCCGGCAATTTATTTCCGAGCACATGTGCGCGAATCCTGCTTAACAAATAAACATAACAAAGCCAGATTATTATTTTTTTTTTGTGGGGTGGGGAGCTAAAATGCCTCTATAGGACAAACGTGTTACGTGGTATCAGATGGCAAAGGGAGCAGGGCCCCTAGGAGAGGAAAATGGATGTGCTGGAGAGAGAAACAGAGGGAGTCGAGGGGGAAGCCGCAGGCGGGGGCGGCGGGGCGTTGCCACCCAGCGGTTTGCTGCTTGAAAGCACATTCAGGTGTCAATCTCCTGAAGGAATTAGAAAGCTCTGCGGGATGCCACTTATTTTCCACCCTTGGCATGCTTCCCCTCTCTCTTCGGCCTCTCTTCTTTCTGTCTCTAGTAACAGAGTGATCAGCGCTGCATTAGTGTCTGTGTAAAAGAGTTAGATTTCCCCTTCTGAATCAATTGAAATGGTTTTACCAGTCATTGCATTCAAAATGAATATTTCTCAGAACTAAACTGTAATATAATTATCGTAAACACCTACATTTATAAATGTAAGCACATTCACAAGTTTAGTAGTCATTTCACCCTCCTGAGCTCTTATGAGATGGGGTCCTCTGGATCCTCAAGCTTTTTACTTTGTCCGGTGGGAGTACACTGACCTGGTGCGCCCTTTTGCAAGATTTTCTCTTGAGTGTGTGTGGTTTCGGGAACTGATGGTCTGATAGGACAATCAGTCTGATCGTGACATTTGCTGCACTTCCCCCTGAGCGTCGCCCCAAGACCGCGGGAGGGTTGAGAAGTAAAACATGGAGTTACCACAAACAGACTAAATGCACTGTGGCTAACTCCTCGGTAAGGAAAGGAGCATTAGTGCTTCATTAAAGTCGCTTATTGAAGTAATCACCAAATTTGCATAAGTGACCACAAAGAGGGTGGAGGAGCAGTTCCTGCTTTCACTACAGCTGGGAGGGGCTGTAGTTGCAGTTCCATCACAAATATGCACAAAACTTTGTTGATATTGCGTTAATGTCACAATGGTGTTTCTATTAAATAAGAAATGTAATTGAAATCCCACGTGAATAAGTCTTTAAAAAACATGCCGCGGCATCATCCTCCAACTACTTCCTGTCTTCTTAAGCTTAAGTTTTTTAATAAAAAGAGGTGAGAATGCAAAGTGTGGTGATAATTTCCTAAGTTGACAACTCTGGATTATTGTCAAACCCAATGTAAACACAGTATGTGCTCTACTGAGCTCTAATGCTGTGGTGGACTTGCTTTGAAAGTACGAATCAGATCTGATGCAAATCAGACTTTGCATCTCTGCCGAGTCTTGTGGCAGTTTTGGATCTCCGGTTCTTGTAAAGTTATGACTCACCAGTACCAGTTTTTCTTGAAGAATTATAACTAACAGGATTCAGATGACTGTTTTTTGTGCCTTCCTGACGTGATAATTAGATTTTTACTATTTAAGAAAATGTTGAAGAAGAATTAACATTATTGGTACATTTTTTCTAATTTATATTAGCAGTTAGCATAGTTAGCGAGGTTTGCTTTCATAAAAATAGAAGGCTCCTTGTATTTCACACTATTGTGTATTTGCCTTATGTTCCAGCATCTTGCATTTAACATTGTAGCATTCACAACTCGACAGACAGACCAGCTGTCACATTTCTTTTGGCCCTGTTGGAAACTCCATCACACTGAATGATGCAGCCCTCACACACCCTGGAGGTCCCACATGTGAATAAACTCTAGATCATTTGTAGAACCACTTTGCAAATGGTGCAGCGACGATCCAAGAACAACATTACTTTACCTCATGAAGCGCTCTGCAAAACTTTAGTCCGGTTTAATGAGTTCTTACTCACCTGAGGACCCAGGATGATTGGAATTGAAAAAGGAAACTAATGGCATAATTCATTATATCAATAATTATCTGGCCCTTTCATTATCTGGGAATAAAGAACTGAATTTTAATTCCCGGATGGTAAAGCCAAACATCAATTCTGAGAAGAATAAAAGAAGAAATAGAGATGGTGACATCATTGTAAAAGTAATATCCATTCTGACACAGTTGAATACTTTCAGCTCCACACCTGTGATCCCAATGCACATGTACTACTCTAGCCAGGCCCAGTCGGTTTATTCAGAATGTACTTCTAAAGACCAAAGTGCTGTATAACTCAAAGAATATCATAAGACAACAGAATAACACACAAAGAATCTGTGTGTTATTCTTTAAAGTTTAAAAATCAGTCCTTGAAACAGAAAATTCACCAAAGAGTTACTCGTAACACTAAAACATAGGATGACTTGACCTTATTACCTCACATTTAGACATATGTCACAGTTTTCAAAATGCCGACACATGTGGCCAGACAGCAAGCAGCTAAGCAGAAGCTTTCCCTAAAAGTTAGCCAACATTTTTGTCTGAGGTTCAAATCTCAAACGAATACAGAAGACCAATTGTTGTCATTTGTGATTTCTCTGACTTCCGTTTTTAAAATCTTTTCTGAAAACTTTGAATGATTGTTCATTAACAGCATCCAGCCGGCCTAATGTGCTTAGATACGGTGTGTTCAGGGATCAGACGTTGGGTTTGGGACAATCAAACGGAAAACTGTCTCACTCCAGTCAACAACCAATTTCTTCAGGCATCTCAAGGGACCAGGCTGACTTTAACCTGTTTTTCTCAAATGCATGCATTTAAACATCAATAAATTAAAATATGTGTTCCCATGAGGCTTGTTTGTCAGATTAAAAGTACATTTCGAGAAACCTTTAGGCAGATATTAAACATTCTTTTTCATTAAGTCCACATTCCTGTATTCAAAATGCTCTTTAGTTTGTATGGTGTAACATTAGAATAGTAAATGTCAAGTTTTCATTAGCTGTAAGAAGAAATTATCATAATTAACAGAAATAAAGCCTTAAAACATCGGCCTGTGTGTAATTAACCTATGTAAAGTGTTTTCACTTAGCCACTGAAATAAACGAACTTTTCATTATTCTAATTTCTTAAACATGACTACATTTTGATGACATTTTCAAGGTTGTTGAATAAAATAAAAGCCTGATGTTACTGAAATACGACACACTCAGGATGTTCCTTGGAGAGATCTGCAACATTTCCTGAAGTGGTAACAATGATGGCCTCTAAGTCGAATCCTGGCATAAACTTCTCGTCTTTGGTTTGTCGCTGCCACTTCTGCACCTCGTGCTCATTATGCTTTTCTAGATTTGCGAGACTCCTTTTGGAAGTGGTACATTTCAACTCTTTCAATAAGTTCTTAAAATATTTCAGGTGAGGAATAGATGGATTTTTTTTTTTAGATTTTTCTGCGCTGTACTTCAAGCCTCAACAATCCCACACAAATGTTCAGTTTATACATTTCACAGTTTTTGTAAGGCACTGTATTTTACAGATTTAATAGAGTTATATGTTCAAAGACTTTATTCTTGGTCATTTTGACGAAAGCGAAACGAAAACCCAAAATTCAGTCTCAGAAAATTACAATATTGTGAAAAAGCTAAATGTTGAAACCTTAAGGTGGCACACCCTAATCACCTAATTAACCCAAAACACCTGCAAATGTTTCCCCAAGTCTCTCAGTCAGCAGGCTATCATGGAGAAGACTGCTGATTGGACAGTTATCCAGGAGACCGCCATCGACACCTTTCATGTGGAGGTAAGTCACACAAAGTCTCTGTCACTATTTTTTGACATTTAATGTCAGAAAAAAATTGCGGTGTTTCCAACACATAAGCAATGCAATTAAAATCACATGTGAATAAGTTTATCGCAATAAGTCATTAAAAAACACGACACGCCATCACAGTGCTACCACTTCCTGTCGTCTTCGTCTTTCCTGCCAGTGGTAACAGCCTGTTGTTGATCATGTGACGTCAAAAAAGTGTTTCTGTTGCAGTTACAGCCGAAAAACCTCCTCATCCTAGCACAAAAATTACTTATCAAAAAATGCAAGATAGCATATTTCTATTAATCAAGTTTAGTTTTGTGATTCCAGTTTGCTCAATTTTATGGTCCATTGAAATGCAGCTGCTGCTAATGAAGCTGATAGTTCACAAAGTGCTGGGTTAGGCTTCAAGCATATTCACAGAAAGGTGAGAGGACAGAAAAAGTGTGACTGAAAAGCTACCCGTGAACGAGAGACAGCGTCAGAGCCGTCTTACCTGGGCTGAAGAGGAAATGGACTGGACTGTTGCTGACCGGTCTAGATAAAATGAATATTTTTTTTAAGGAAGTTTTTTGTCACTAGAGACCTTTACTCAACAATAACCGGTTGGGATGGGTGCAGAGAATGGGGGGGGAAAGACATGCGACCAACGATGGGACGGTATTCGGGATGTCGAGGTCTGTAGCCTCTGCATACGTGGCGCCTGCTCTATTTACTGCACCATGTAGCACCCCAGATAAAAGCAAAGTTTGAATTTCTTCAATCAATGTCCAAGACTGGAAAGGTACAGAATTGATATTTCCTGAAGTCCAGTGTGAAGTTTCTACAGTCAGTGATGTGGAGCGCCGTTTCATCTGCTGGTGCTGGTCCACTGTGTTTTCTGAAGTCATCAGTCAATGCCACCGTCTGCCAGGACATTTTAGATACTTCATGCTTCCTTTTGCCGACAGACTTTATGAAGATGCACAAAGTGTAATACGTTAAGGTCAAAGTTCAGATTTCAGTCAAATTGAAAATCTCTGGCAACACATGAAAATTGACGCTCTCATATTCATCCAACCTGACTGAGGCGAGGATATTTTGGAAAGAGAAACGATAAAAGGTTGAACAACCCAGAAGATGTGCAGCTGTGACTGCAGTGAAAGGTGAATCTAGAATCTAGAATCTAGATCACCTTTCACCGGGCTGGTTACAAATTCCAACCACACCTTCCATATTTTTATGTGTTATTTTTTAACTGCGTATAATTTTCCTTCTACTTCCCCATTATGCTCCACTTTCTGTTGGTTTGTTACATAAAAAGTGAAAACGTTGCCCGAAAAAGTGATCCGACTCAGTTGCACCTGCGAGCGCAATATGCTTATTTGTAACAACCCCACAGTAATTTCTGTTACAGCCTATGACAGTATTTTATTGTTAATCTTGGTTTTTTTTTCATATATTGCTTTTAACACCAAGATCTTTTTGTGTGAATCTTTATTCCTGTTCTTCTGCTATGCCTTCATAAAGGCTGTTTCTATTATTTTCTAAAATCACAGCAAAACATATTAAGTTCCCATGACAGATGGAAAATAATCACACTTTGGTAAATGATGCTAGCTGACTTCTTCATGTTGTCTGATTAATGAGTAAGATACTCTCATCTCTGTGAGCAGTAGGGTCATAATAGTTTTGAGTTTTTCATTTTTTATTTTGTTGCAACTTTTGTTCGTGTCTTTCAGTAAGTTTTATTTAGTTTTTAGGGAGTGTTTGCTAGTTTTTATTACTTATAGTAGTAGTTTTCATACTTTGGTTAATCTTTAAGTGCAGAATTCAAAAAGGTCAGAGTATCTTATTGTAATTATGTGTACATTGATTGGATAATGAACACTGTTAAAAGATACCATTGTTAAAAAATGTATTCAATTATTGCTGAATAAAAACGGACTCTAGTGTTTTCTCAACTTTTGCCGCCGCCATTTTGCAAATTTGCCAACAGCTGACATAAAGTGCTGTGTTTATGTGTGGAAGGGAAAAAAAATAAACTTCCCATCAGTCCAAAAGGATAATAAATAGATTCATGAACACGAAAACGAAGGGCGCAATGTCAATAACTTTATTATGTTTCAGTTAGTTTTATAAACGTACGATGTAGTTCCAGTTAGTTAAAGTTTTTCCCGATTAATTACCGTTTTTACTTATTTTGGTTGACGAGAATATTTTCTAACAAGGTCAGCCTTCGCTGTTTTGTTAGCTATAGCGGTGAAAGCAGTAGAGTCTCGGCTGCTGTCCACGTCCTCCTCCGGATCACGTCCCGTGTCTTCTCGGTGACAACAGAAGTGATGTTGGCGAATTCAATTCGGCCCCCTTCGCCCCACTCCTCCATCATCTGTCAGGCGACCTGTGGCACCGTCGCTGCAGGAGACCAAAAACATTTTTCTCGGCCCATTTTCCTCTTCTGTGTATCTCCACTTTAGTTGTCAGCTGGAGAGGGAGGAATATAAAAAAAACACATTCTGACAGATTACAGGGAAGGAGCGCAGATGGAAATCCTGACAGTCTGCACCTTTTCCCCCCACTGTGTGTCGTCCCTTTTTTTTCCACTCCAAGAGGAGCATTGATGAATGCTGAAAATCTTTCAGTGTCTCTGCTTAAATTGTTTACTTTGTAGCCCTGCTCTCACCACTCTGTCTAATGGGCTGTGTATAGGTGGCACTTATACGAGCTGCTCTATTCAGGAACATTGGACCTGACTCTGTCTTTCACAGCGGCAACTCTGCTGAAAGGAGGAGGCTACAGGTATGCGCCGCAGTCTGTGTCCTTCTGCACACAGAACCTTTTCAATTCTTCACACTCCATTGCGCTGGCCTTCTCCTCTCCTTTTCACCAAACACAGCACTACTCAGTCTCTCCACTCTTCAAATCACCGTCTCCATCTGCTGTGGGGTGTGGGGGGTGGCTGGGTTAAAATCAATACGACACCAAACAATGGCTTATAGGCCTAAGGGTGCAGCGTGCAGAAAGGTCACTGCTATACATTATGTATGGTGGATAGCTAATGGTCAGTGTGCGCGCCGACAAAATGGACTGTAAGCACTGTAAGAGGAGACGATTACACACACAAAGCGGAGCCGCGCATACAAGGCCGCCCAGGCAAATGGATGTAAACGAATCAAGGCTGCTATGTCACATATACCCCAGGAGAGACACCAGATACGAGCGCGTTTGAGATGCATGGCTCAAAGTGCGCTTGATTCCAGTAGACGCCGGAGAAACTTTTGGAGAAGTACCTGTAGAATCAACAGGAATGTCGCTAAGACTGTTTTTTGCAAACAGAATAAAGAGATCCGACACGACCAAGTCTGCTTTTTCAAAGAATCAGTATAAAATTTAGGTTAATCTGATAAGGATTTTTCAATGCATTGTCGTTTTTGAATACCACCCTATCACCCTTCTGCTAATCGCACAGTGGCTTCATTGTTGTACAGCGACTATGTAAAGTATTCACCCCAATTGGATGTTTTACCTTTTATTTACCCTTTAAATCACGTCACAATCAACTAAATTTAGTTTTTTCAAGGCAAATAAAATCAGATTTTTACAAAATAATGACAAAGAAATAATAAAAATATTTAACATAAATATTCACCCTCTTTAACCGTCCCGCGGTCTTAGCATGACGCTCAGTAAGAGTGCCGAAAAAGTCATGGGAAGACAAGGGGCTTATCCCCTCAGATCGTCAGTTACTGTAACCACACATAAAAAAAAAAAAAGAGAGAAGAAAACTTATAAAAGCGCACACAGGGTTCCACCTGACCGAGTAAAAAACTCATGATGTCTAAATGACTCGTGTCTCTTAAGACCGTGGGAGGGTTAAAGTGACTGACCTAATTCAACAGAGGTCCAGCCAGTTGGTGCTAGTAGTCTCACAATAAGTTGAATTGTGACGGCCTGAGAGCAGTGTGTGTGTTTCAAGTGATTGTAGTATAATGACACCTGTGTGTGGAAGGTCCATTCACTGGTTGATCAATATTCCTGAACACTCCAAGGAAATCAGAGAACTTCTCCAAAAGTTTGTCTGCATTCTGCTAATATAAAAAAAAGTTTCACAATTGGGGTGTTTTCATTAAGAAAAGAAATCACCCATGAGTAAGATAGTTCACGGGATAAGTCATTAAAAATAATGGCAGCAACAGATGCACACAGTTACATGAAACATATTCATAATTCAGCCATGACACCAGCACTCATCACTCAACTGTCAGCCAATCAGAGGAGACGTCTTATTCATGTGCTGAACTGTCTAGCCTCTATAGTTAGGAACAACTACATATGCAGCGTTTTGGGGAAATTGTATTTGACTTCTTTGTAGTTTCTGCCAGTAGTAACACCCGGTTGTTGATCATGTGACTGGTGTGATACAAAACTAGCGTTTTCCATTGCAGTTTTGTGAAATAAGTCTTTTTCGATACGGCTGAAAAACCACTTCATTCCGGCGCAAAAACCTTTTATTGAAAAATGTTCATTTTTCGAAACTGGTTGTGTTTCAATTAAGCAAATTTATTTTTATAATTTCAATTGACACAATTCTATGGCTAATGAAAACGCAGCTACAGCTTATTGATTGCAATTGGACAAAACTACGTCCTACTTTGAAAGCACAGCAGTCATTTCTGACAACGGAAGAAAACCTTAAAGACTGACTAAACCTACAGCGGATCGGTACAACGAGTTAATTTCTTCGACTTTGGAGAGTGGGAGGCAGAGGAAAGCCTTATTTGTAGAGACAATCAGGAGGAAAACCCTCCACTTGCGGCGTCTATCGGTGCACTTGTGTGCGGACGTGCCAATACTGCCGGAGTCTGACCTTCATGTAGCAGCGCAGGAGTTGACACAGGCATGTCTGCGCTGGGACAGGAGCTCAGGTTTAGCGGGCATATTGAAAAGGTCAGGCCTGTCACTCACACCCGGCGCACGCCATGGAAGAGCGCACACTCACATCCACAAAGTTGGGGAGGCAGCGAGAGCATGCCAAAACAGTGAACCGTGTCAAATTAGAAGGGAAGTCTGCCCGTCGTCTTTAGAGTGAGACGTATGCACACCCACAAACATTTGGGCTGCTGCCAAAAAAAAAAAAAATCCTTGGAGCAGGCAGTTTTTTTTTTTCTTCCTGTCTCCAAACACACACACACACACACACACACACACACACACACACACACACACACACAC
>NW_006800089.1:938404-966663 GCF_000485575.1 Poecilia formosa
AAACTTTGGTGAAGACATGTTTTTTTTTTTTTCCTCTCTATCTCCAAACACACACACACACACACACACACACACACACACACACACACACACACATATATATATCCACCAGGCAGGGTTATTGGTGTATAAAGTTGTTTTGGCCTGCCTATGGATTGTGATTGGCCACCGTGTTGCTAGCCAAAGATGTTTTCGTTCTTTTTTTTTTCTTCCTCTGTGGTAACAGCTCTACCTCACTCCCTCTTCCAGCTCTCCCAGTCGCCTAATCTGCTTCCCGATTGGCTGATTAGGTTCAACGCTCGCTCCTTTCCTTTTTCCCTTTTACCTCTGTTTTCTTCTTCATCCATCTACACACACAGAGACACACGCACACGCCCATCGCTGTTGACACATGCTGGCACAATCAAAAGACACACACTTACAGGAGAACGAGTGGGAGTGTGAAGGAGAAAGCTGTAAAAAGAGGGTTTGGGGTGGGGAGGTAAACGTCTCATTTTCATGTTGATCACAAGTTGATTTCTTTAATTAAAGCTCAGAGCTGATTGGTTGGTTTCTCGTCTAATTTCACACGCAAAACACAAGAATTTGAGGTAAACACCTACATGGCAACTTTGTCCTCTTCACATTAAGTGGAGCTGTTACTTTTAGCATCATTACTTGCATATTAAATTGCATGGTCTAAACAAACATCACTGTCAAATAATGTTGAAATAAAAGAAAATCTTTATATAGCAGACGATGGTCTCCAGGGTAAATACAGAAGATGAAAAGGAGGACGGTGAGAAATCCTACATTCACAGACGACAAACACAGAGATTCAGTGTTAATAATAATAAATAATAATAAAATGCAATTAAAAATATGTTTTAATAAAAATGGATCTAGGAACTTTTTTTCTTCAACTTCCAGCTTGTATAGATCAAAGTAGCTGCTTTTTAATTTATGTCTCAGCTTTTGTCTTTCATTTTATTTAACTCCCTGAAGAGAATGCAACATTTTACCTCAAGACGTTTTTATTCATCTAACGAAAAGGAAGTTTGTTTGTTTTTACGCAAAATTAAAGTGAAATTAATGATGAGTATTAGTTCATTTGAAAAACAAACGGATTTGTTATTCATTCTTTTACCAAATGAAACTAAAGGAACAGGATTATTCTTTTAAATGTTGCTACGTGGCCACATGGATCAGATTTTTTTTTAAAAAAATGACGATTTGGTTTTGACAAAGTGTTTGAGTAACCCTCCACTGACATGATGAATGGGTGGGTGGACACGAAAGATTTTATGTTAGTTTTGTGAAATAGTCGGCCGTTACACAGAGTGCTGTGAAAAATCAGAGGTGGATTTCCTGGTTTATGTTTTACTGTTGGAATAACGTTCTGTTTCTGAACAGGAGTTTAAATTTAATGACAAGTTTTAGGGATCAAGAGAGCTAATTTTGTCAAAAGTAGGCCAGAACAAATGTGGAAGTTCACTTCTCTCCCAATATTTTTTAAATTCTTGTATCATGAACATTAAAATCGAACTCTTAGTTCTTTTGTGACCTGCTGAATCAGTCTTTGATTCTCTCTTACAGTAATATGAGTCAAGCACCCGCAACGGTTCCCCAAAGCTCCATGTTTTCACTTTAGGATGACGGATTATATACTGAGGTCCACTGGAAAGTTTTTAAAATAGTTTCTCGACTGATGGATGTCAATACACGTTTCTTAACTCTTCCTATAATCAAAGTTTGTTGCTTTTTGAGCTAATTTTACTTATTTCATGCCATAAAACAGGTTCTGTTCTGGTGGTTTTTGGATTTTTACAAGTGTGGCAGTAATCAGAATCGGGCGTGGAACACTGAACTATGGACATGTAGTTCATGTAATGCATGAGTGGGCGTAAGGAGTTACATGAATAATAAATAAAATCTCAACACAAAACTGCTATTTGTGTTCACTCAGTGTTATTTGTTTGACAATCTGAACCAAGTGTTGCGAAAAAGCAAAAAACAGAATAAAAGTTTAAGAGGGAAACATTTTTCAAAGCACTGCAGCCACAAATAACTGCCTATAATTTGCTCTTTTCTATATAAAAAGACAGAATAGTTCTCTTACTGATCATGAGAGGCCAACACATGCTGCTGTAAAAGAACTAGAATAATTTTTTTTATTTTATTGGACATTTCTTTACTTTATTGGATATCCATGACAACAGGTTTTCTCCGAGTCTCTTTCAGTTTGGTCAAACCTTATTATGGAACGTTGTTTCAAATCAATGTTATATATTATTCCTGTGATGATTTATGCTGTAAAAAGCAACAGAAAATAACATTTCATCAATATAATCATAATACAACAAGTAATGACTTGAATATAAAAGTACATAATGGGAAAACCATCACAGAAAATTCAATCAAACACATGAACTCACACTAGTCTGTGGGATTCATGTTTTATGTCAGCTGATTAAAAGCCATCATCTCATCTTATTTTATGACTTTTCTAAGTTATTACTCTTGTAAGAAGTATATAAATTGAATGCTAAATATCAAAGAGAATCATTTTCAAGGCAGATCTTGGAACCAAGCTCAGTATGAAGTTTAATTATACCTCAGTAAACACTGATGATATTATTCTGTACAGTTACAAGAAAGAGCTTGGAAGGAGAAATGATTGCATTACATATCAACATCTGTTAGTTTAACCGCGATAAGATTTGTACAGAGATAGTCACAGCCAATGCATCTTAATGAGCTTGGCGCTCAAATGGTGCCTGACATTTTGGGTTCTTGCTTTAGGGATCATGATGTATCCTAAAAGTAGTGTCATGACTTAAAGCTGCAGTATGTAACCTTTATGAAAAATGTTTTTTTTTACACATTTGTTCAAATTATCATTATGGTTTGGCAGTAAAAGACTGCTTTCTCCCAGTGCTCCCAGTACCAACTGCAGCAATACACCAGTCATTAAGAAACAACCAATCAGAGCCAGAGGGAGGGTCTTAGCGCTGTCAATTACTGTCGTTTGCAACCCTCCCCATTGGACCCTGCTACGCCACAGATGGTTCACCACAACGTAGCCTGTCACGAATGCTAAGGCTAGTTAGCAGCTACTTGTTTGTTCGTTCCCTCGTGTCATCTAGACCTAATTTGTGAGAATCTGTGGTCAGATTTGAAAATTTAAGTTCACATATACCGTCCAGTCAGTCTGACTGAACATGAGCCGCTTTGTTAAGAAAAACTGGCAAAAGTTTTAGTCTGTAGAAGCGGCTAATTGTACCAAAGGTGTCTCTACAAAGGATGGACATAGAGATGCTACAAACAAATGTGAATTAGATTTTTATTGTTTCATTTTTTAAAATAATGTTTCTTCCATCTTGCAATTATGTGCTACTTTGTGCCAGCCCGTCTCATTAAATCCCGACAAAATACCAAATACCTGGGAGCCCTTAAGATTTAATTACAGCTGTACTTGAAGTTTGTGCAGGATAAGATGGGATGTTATCCTCATCAGTGAATTAGCGAATCACACCAACAGCCTCTTATCTCTAAAAATAATTTCACAGATGGTGACAAGATATACTCATCATGAAGTGAAACAAACACGTTCGCAGAGTTGAAACAGAAATCTCTGGCTGATACTAATCGTGAGACGTTTTTTTTTTTTTTAATCTCAGCACAAACGAACGTTGGTTGCTTTTTTTCTCCGTGTCGGTGCTGTGAGGCCTTCAGCAGCTGGTACGTACATGTAACAACTTGCCCTTTTAATGATGACTCTTCTCGATTATAAGCGAGATTTTACATATCGGGCCCATGAAGCCTTCCCGTCTGAGAGTGGAACAGAAGCGCTTTGGAGCAAGCCAGCACGTGCCCTGCGCTATGCTGTGCCGCGCTCCTGCACA
The DNA here is from genome assembly GCF_000485575.1 of Poecilia formosa. NCBI lineage: Eukaryota > Metazoa > Chordata > Actinopteri > Cyprinodontiformes > Poeciliidae > Poecilia > Poecilia formosa. Next base: position 942,289 of record NW_006800089.1, read on the forward strand.
CCTTTCCCGGTGGTGATCTGCTGAAGGTGATAATTCATTCCCTTCAAACCACCACCCCTTTTTTTTTTCCCTCTTTCACCAAGTCTCTGCACTCCAGCTGGCAGGAATATCCACCTCTGGATGGTGTCGGATGGGTGGGACGCTACATTGTTATTGTTACATTACATTGTTAAGTTTCACTGCTGCCTGACGAGGAGCAATTGTCTTGTTGTTGCAGCCTGACGCTGATGGTGTTTTCAGATGCAGACAGTGCCAGCTGTCGACAAGAAGCTGAGCTGATATTTGTGTTGGGGGAATAAAAACAGGGGGCCCTGGCATGAGGCCAGGTAGTGTTTTAGACAGACAAACAGACAGGTGGGCAGGCTGCAAGAATGGGAATGCAATATTCATCAGGTGACAGCGCTGTATTATTTATTAAGTGTGAATCGGCTAACAGCCCGCGCCCTGGAGCACGCCCATAAGGCGGGCAATATATGGACGGATTTCCCAAATGGACCGGCTGCAATCTAGTAAGAGTGCGACAAATGAGAGGCCGAGTTTCATCTGCAATCCGCTGCCGCGGGGGGATTGTGGAGGGATTACGCAGGTTTGAGTGCAAACATTTCATTTCTCGCCTGAGCTCTCCCCGTTATTTCTTTCAGGTGAGCGACACCGCACTGCCTGTGTAATTTGTTTCCATTCCTGTGAATGGAGTTAATCAAATCATTTGTTCCCTCTAATGTACCGTCTGTACTCGGTGTGCTCAGGCTGCCCATTAACATGTGGAACCTCCTGTCCAAATTGTTAATAGCGCGGCTTTAAATAGCCGTGGAATGGATTAATGATGGAGGTAATCATTTACGGTATGCCTTATTAATTTGTGCCGCTGTTATCAGAGCGGTTATTTCATCTGTCAGTCTTTATGGGGGCTGATGGAGGTGCTGCTGGAGTCTAATTTTCACCGGAAGGATCAGTATTATTGATCTGCCTTACCTTTCATCCCTTTGCACTGTTCATTTTGACCGTACTGCCATTACCGACCATTAGTGACTGGCCTGAGATCTGATCATAGGCCTATTCAAACCTGCACAGCCTCAAGTATAAAAACACTAATAGTACCAGTAATAATTTCCCAATCACTTGTGATAATATGTTATGTGGCCATGGGGTTGCTGAAAAATGAAGTACTTTGGAGTAGCTGAGGCTAACAAGCTAGCTAAAACTAAACTGAAAAATAGGCTAATTCTGAGTCCATCCAGATTATTTTCAAACTACTGTAAAACACTGAAGGCAGAACAATCAGGTAAGATGCTGTGCAGTTGATGAAAAATCAAAAAGTTGATTTTGTTCTTAGAAGAGCTTGAGAGCATCATCGAATCGCAGCTAATCTGGTGAGCTCAGCAAATGCGAACATGAACGTTGTTTAGCAGGACAGAATGTTTTCGCCAACAACTGTAACCAGCTGATATGAATGTTTTTAATGTTCAGTTGAGTCAAATTACTAAGTTAGCATAAAAAGACAAATATTAGAGCTGTGGCTCACTGTGAAGACGGTCTGCTCAGAGCCATGTGCATTCTTGAACAGTTCAGTTATGGTTTCATCCGACCAGAGAAACTTCTTCCACTTGTTTGCTGTGGCCGCTAAACAGCTTGAACCAACATATGAGATGTCTGATAGAGCAGTTGAAACAAGTGGAAACTTTGCCTGCCGTGGGTTCTGCTCTGCTTACCAACAGGCAGATGGAGGAAAGAAGAAGAAAAAGAAAAGAAATGGGCAACAGGATGAAACATGGACATAATTCAGAAAAATGTAGTTTTATGTCAGAAATGAACTGAAATACAAAGATTATGATATGAAAAAAAAAGTTTTTAATTCTTAGGTTTGTATGTTCTTCTCAAACTAAATGCCTCTGAATGCAGATGTCTTCATTAATAAAATCCAAACAGTCATTTAAACACTGATAATGTGTCTAAATCATACTCCATAATCTGCAGGGATTTTACAAGGCTGGCAGAGTTTCACAGACTGACATCAGCGTGATTGCACGCTTTTTCCCAAAACTTAATAACTCAGCTTTTCGTGACCGCAAGATTAATCGCCTTTCGGAAACAAGGTGGAACCCTGACCGGGAACCAGCAGCTGTAAAAACCTCCGAAACAAAACCAGACTTGCAGCAAACTCTTTCATGAAACAACACACTCTCTCTCTCTCTCTTGCTGAAAACGATCATCTTGCCGGAAAGGTTGTGAGGTGCGTTCACCAACTGATTCATCTGAGATTTACAACCTTGAAGATAAGACAGAGGAGTTCTATACAATTAGTCGCTGACATGGAGTCTATGTGCTGTGAAAGCAGAGTGTAGAGGGTGTAGAAAATAAAATTCATGTATGATGATGTAAACTGAATAAAAGTGACATCCAATATACTAAATGAGACATAAAGAAATATTCACTTTAAGATTTCTGTGGTTTTTGCTTTTTTGTTGCACTTTCTACAGCCTTTGTGGTAGAAACAGCCATTTTCAAATGATGACTTCATTTTCTGCTGAAGCTTTTTTTTTTGTGTCACTTTAAAATCTTTTTATTTTTTATCCATCAGGATTTTCTGAAAGATATCCAGATTCTGAAGGAATAGAGCAGCCCCATAGCATCATACTGCCACCACCTTGATTCACTGTCAGTATGGAGTTTTTTTTTTTTTTTTTTAAGTCCAATGTATAACGAGATGCGAGCCTTCCAAAAAGTTCAATTTTGTCTCGTCAGTTCAAAAATATTTTTTCCGAAGGGATCATTAAGTTTCAAGAAAATGCAGATATGGCATTTTATCAAGTAACTGTTACCTTCAGTTGTTAAAAGATGATAGCTTAAAAGAAGTTTGACTTCAGGACTCTGTCTCTTTAAGAAGCTCCTGCTCTCTCGGAAACTCCACCTTCAGAACGTCATCATAGCAATGTTCGTCTTTATGCCATTTAGAATCGTTCTTATTAGCATTGTGTGACGAGCTCAGCAGACTCTCAGTTCCACCTGGTGATGGCTAATTGCTGCTGCCACTAGTGTGAAGGAGCTGAGCTGGGGAGGCGTGTGAGAGGGCTGAGCTGTGATGGTGTGACGGTGCAGCTCAGAGAAGTTTTGTGCAAATAGACAGGGCTTTGTGTGAGCAAGCTTTTAGGCACCCCCGAATGGTTGCCATGGGAGATTTAAGGATTTCTCAAACATGCATGAAGGAATCAAAGTAATCAAAGGTATGTTTTCATGAGAGAATAACGCTATAAAATGATATAAAGCTAAAAGAAAATAGCTGATTTTACGTGTTACTCCCCTTTAAGATGTTAGTCTGGGTTCTTTTGGGGCCTTCTGGATGAGTTGTTTATGCGGTCTTGGATCTTGGCTGACCAGTCATGGGAAGCTTCACCATTGTTCAATGTTTTCTCCATTTCTGGACAAAGGTTGTCCAAGCAAAAGTTAATAACTTTGCAAATCCTCATTCTCAAAATTTCTTAAGTCTGGGGTATGAGGTGTCGCCTGTTGAGATCTTTTTGACCACTTCATGTTGTCCAAAAGTAATTTCAAGATGGTACAAGACAAGCTAAATAAAAACAACGATGGTGTTATGTTCATATAGCTTCAGAGCCATTCAGATAGCTTTTACCCCTAATAAATGAAACTATAATTCAAAACTAAATTTTATATTTCTTGATGATATCCATTTCTGACATCAAAATTTGTGAGTTGAACTGAAACATTTAGCTATGACGAGTGTTTGAATGAGCTATGAATGTCTTACAGTTACACTTTAATGCACATAAATCTGTTCTGGAGCTAACAAGGCCTTAGGAGATATCTAAAAATGTTCCTATGTTCGCTCGCCTTCCTATACATTTGTGCACAAAGCTGTTTTACATGTTCAGAACTGCAAAGAAAGCAAAGCTTTGCAAGCTCATTTACTGTACTCATTAAGCCAATTTCTGCTTTTCATGCGTCCCTCCTATTACTATATTTGCATTTTTCCATCAGCAGAGCCTGTGAAGCATGAGGAGCTATTAGAACATTCCTGTCTTGAAATAAAAAAATAATAATAATAAAAAAACATGTCTGAGTTTAAAGGGGAAAAACAACTCCTCTCTTATTATCACATGCATCATTACAGCTGAAGAGCATAAAAGTCAAACGATCGAGAGATGAAAACATTTGCTGGAGTTCACATCCGAGTTTAAAAAAGACGATGCTTTCAGAGGAAAATAAATAAATGTAAGTGGACGCACACCCCTAAAAAAAAATAAAAAACCCACACAAATACGGAGTGTCGGTGTCATAACTATTCCACATCGTCGGAGAGCCCTCCAACTTCACTTCAAAGCTCTTGGGCAGACAGTGGCTAATGATGAACACTCAGATGAAGAGCAAAGAGACAGCCATCCAGACTCCACATTAAAAAGGCCTCATCCCATCTTCTGTGTCGAGATAAAAGACGAGAACTCGTGCCCGGCTGCAGCTAATGTGCGTTTAAGCACTCATCCATACATACATAAATGCGAACACTGGCAGACACACTTATCATGCAAATGTGGAATAATTACAGTCTTGTCTGCGCAGAGGGAAGTTGGGATGCCTTTTGAAGATAGCGATCCTCAAAAGATTCATTGATGTTGTGCTGGTTAATGGAGGAGAGAAGCCAAACTGGTATCTCTACTGTTTCTGTCTCTCTTTTTCCCCTAAAATAAAAAAGAGGAGGGGAAAAAATCTGCATATCCGGTATTGGTTTGGGACAACTGTGTCTACTTTGCTTTGCTGTGAAGAGGCCTAGAGCAGGTGCACAGCGAGGCATCCAAGTCACATCGGGTGGTGATTCAGAGCAAACTTCTCTTGTCTTAGATTGGTTAGAATTATCTAAATTATTTCTATTTGCTGAATGCCAAAAAAATCTAGTGAGAAATTTTTTTTTGTAACTTTCTTCAAATTGGGATAAAGCTTATGGTGAACTAAAGAGCTAGTTTAAAGATATCCTAGGTGCACAAAGGAGCGTTATCACACGTCCTTCCTCTCACCAGCCGTTAGCCAGAATCACTGCTCCTAACAAACTTTAAGTCAATACATTATTTACAATCCTGGTGTTATTTACAATTTTTACATTTGTTTTTTTTAAGTCTTATTTTATTCTTTTCTATTCTTAAAAAAGATGTACTGCAACATTCACCTAATTTTGTAATCTTTCAGATGAGAGACGGGTCTTTGTGTTGATCATGTTCAGCACTAATCTGGAAAACTATTTTTTGCCCACTTTTTTTTGTCTTTTTTTGAATCATGAGAGCTGACCTGAACACTAGTTTAGATGTAATTCTTCATTCTTTTATGAACTCCTGGGTTGAGTTTCTGACTAACTCTTGGAGCAATTTTGTTCAGCTGGTCACTCCCTAGCATTCCAGTAGACATGATCTGTTCATCTCTGCGATCCTTTAGCCTTTCATGTTGTCTGACAGGCTTTATCTAAGTGAAATTGTGATTGTGCAGGTCAAGAGGTAACTGGGGCTGAGTCTGGCTCTTGGAACTAAAAAATATGGTTCTGCAGGGGGGAAAGCTGTTCATGATTTCACAAGGAGGGCAAAAACTATTCAACAAAGAGTCAGGCTGGTTTGGATAGTGTTTTGCCCTTAATTAATTCCTGTTCTTCCTGATTTATTTTGGTTATTTATCTTATTTAAGTAAATTCCTAAGTGGTACAGACCTCCAAGTGATAAATCTCAGTTTCAGGCATGTTAGTAGGTAATTCAGTTGTATTTTAGAAGCATTGCATATATGGGTTCAATTCGGGAACAGAAGTGCAGCTTGCTTCGACGGTCGCCTTGCTCCAAGTTCATTGATTCGGCTGTAATGTAATCCAGGTGCAGCCTAATGTCTGAATCTGGGAGGGCCGGCCACACAGCAAGTCACCACCAGCCAGCTGCGCCTATACAAGAAAAATAAACTGTAAGTGTTTCTTCCTTGGCTCTGATGTCACTCAGTTGCTGCTTGTTGGTTACTGTTGCATGTTTGATGGAAAAGTGTGCATGTCGTTCATCCATAAATGAAACCAACACTCCGGTGAGGGGGGGGTGCAGGGGTGACAGGAGGGGGTTTATTTCTGGGGGCTTAAGAGAAGTCGCCTTGGAAAATGCAGCCACAGTCAGATTACTGCCAATCTCAGGACGGAAGAGGGCTGAGACATGCCAGCACATATATATGCATACAAATGACCACGGAGGAATTTAAAGTCAAACAGAGGCCACCACACAGGCTCTCAGTCCTGCACAGGAAAGCACACAAACTAATTGGCCAGCCCATTAGTAATTTATTAAGCTTGTCCTTGTAAATTTTATCAGGTGTCCAGCAAGGGAATAGATTTATTGATTCGCCCTGCATTCATCAGTCCCAGAAAGCGGAGCAAGCAAGAGACAGAGTGAGAAAGAGAGACGGCAGGTGAGACAGAGAGGGAGAGAGAGAGTATATTCATCAGCGTCGGGCTTCCAAGCAGCTTTGCATGAGATCAAGCTGGAGTGTGTTGTGATTCCCCCTGGGTCACCTCTATATTCCACTTCATTCACGATTCTGCCTCGCCTCAGCTCATCAGTGTGTGCCCACCGATCAATTGTTCTCATAAAACACCATCCAGGCTTTGGCTTAGGCTTTCACATGAGGGTGGAGGCAGAGAAGAAGAGAGGAGGAAGTCTTCCTGTCAAATTTTACCTTAACCCCAAGGAGCCGCAGACAAGCTGCAAGGCAATCAAGAGAGGGCAGGGTCACGGATACGTGGGAAGCTAATTCTGAGAAATTCAGCTGTAAAGGAAACACAGACTCTGTTGGGCAAGTTATGTACAATATGCATGAGGTTGTGCCCTCATTACTATACTTCCTTTGGCCCTCTTGTTGCCAGGGATTCCTTTCCTTTATAAGGTATGGCTTATCGACTGTGAGAGAAACGTACTGTATGTTCTTGATGAAACACAATCGTTTAGCCTCTGTGGACATTCTGTCTTGCCTTTTGCTAATCTCGCTTAGTTTCAGATTACAGTACTTTTAGCCTTGATAAGGGACACATGACAAAAGACAGAAGAGCAGAACAAATGTTCTACCAAATGACACACCAAGACCCCAACCTTTCCTTTAGCAGTCTCTTTCTGCGTGATTAGTAGTTTTCCAAAAGCAAAGGATCTCTAAGATTAAATCCGATGCTTTGTAAACGTACTTATCCTCTTGACCCCTTTTTATTTTGTCACATTAGAATCAGTGTTTCAATAGGATCTTGTGTCAATGACCAATACAGAGCAGTGCAAAATGTACAATGTACAAAGTTTTATCTGAAAAGCATTCTTTTCAGTCCTGTCTAATTTAAAACGCTACCAGTTCCCTTCAAATATCGTTTTAAGTTATAAGCAGAGTAATTCTGTTTTATTCAACCAGTTGTTATTCAGTTGCGGGAAAAAGTAAAGCAGGTTGAGGTTATAAGCAACATTCTAAGTTTTGGACATTTTATGGAGAACTTTTTATTCCATCATCCAAAACTGGAAAGAGGCTGGCACAACCCAATCAGTGTCAAATGATTGGCAGATTGGCACTGATTGAATCAGTGACAAATCAATGACAAAGTTCAATCTTCAAGGTTCAGCCAAGATGTTGAAGGGATCTGTTTTGGTGATGTCAGAATCGGGTCTCTTCTTGTTGCAAATGATGTGGTTCTGTTGACTTCATCAGACCGTGATCTCCGTCTTTCATTGGAGCATTTCACAGCTGAGTGTGATGGGCATTAACACCTCCAAATCCGAGACTATGGAAAAGTTTAGAATGCCTTCTCTGCGTCGAGGATGGAACTGTTGGCCCTCTTGCCTCAAGTGGAAAAGTTCAAGTATCTTGTTCACCAATGACGGAAAGTGGAGAGGCATCTGCAGTAATGTGAGTGGTGCAATGGTGGTCTGCTGTGGAGAGAGAAATGAGCCAAAAGGCTCAATCTATGGTAAATCCTTCTACTCTCATCACAAGCTCTGGGAAATGACCAAAAGAACAACATCACAGATACAAGTGGCTGAAATGAGTTTCCTCCGCAGGGTGTCTGGACTCTTCCTTAGAGATAAGTTGATAGGTTTGGTCATGTACAAGGGGCTTAGAATAGAGTTGCTGCTCCTTCACAGGAGGCTTGAGAATCTGATGAGGTTTTCTGGGCATATCTAATTGGGAGGAGAGCCAGAGGAAGACTTATAAACTATGTTTCTCAGATGGCCTGGGAAGGCCTTGGAATTCCCCCGGAGGATCTGGGTGAAGTCAATTTGGAAAGGGAAGTGTGGGTCTCCCCATCTAGACTGGTGCCTTCACAACCCAAACCTAGCAACATAATGGATTAAGTGGAAGATAATGGATCGACAACTTCAACCCTGCCCTGACATGGCTGTCCCCCTAAACTCAAAGGTCACAATAGGAAAACCTGTCAACAAGAGAGCTACTAGTCATGCAGTCCACTAAACCTGGCCACTTTCCAAGAGGAAAGCAGAGAATCATTGAATTGCAAATGGCTATAAGAAGCCCCACTCACATTTTGGTCCATCGTGAAATCTAGTGGCCTACTTTCAATTAGCCCACAAGATAATTGCGGTTCACCAACTTTCTCCACCCAATCTGAACTTGAGGTACTTTTCAGAATTGGATGGGTGAAAAATGATGTTTCTAGATCTGCAAAGCCGTGGTAGAAACACCCTACAAGACTTGCAGCTGCGATTTCAATGGAAGCTAGTGCTACAAAATGATGACTCAAGTGAGCTGAATGTGATATTCACATCACACACAATCTCAATTTAATGTGATTAAGTTAGTGGTTATAGTGTGACAAAATGTGGAACAGCTTAAGTCATATGGGTACTTTAGCAAGGTCCAATAAGTAAGAGTTTGATAAGGATGCCAAGAAAATTTGAAGTTCCTATTGGGATTAGAAGCAGTAATTCTATGATTCGTTGTGCTTGAGTACATTTATGCACCTTTGTGGTTGGATGGATAATTTTTCATTTGTTTGGGCCTGTAAGTTATACCATCATGACAGGGAAGCAGCTTGATAGTAAACAGTGGGCATCTGAACTGCTTTACAGGACAATGCAAACTCAAACCTTCCCTAGTTTTCTGACTTTAGATGTTTGGAAGGAATCTTTTCTGAGAAGAGGGGTAATCAGAAAGTCTTTGATCCAAGATTCCTGTCCCTCCAGGCATTGCCTTGACTAGCATTGTTTCAGAATTTCCCTGCATGGCTCACTTGGAGGTTTGGTAGACCGCTTGAAGTGAAATTGGCGAAGGAACCCTGCATCTGGGATTTGGGAATATAAATTCCTAATCCTCTGCAAGGCTGCCTCTGTCCCTGCTCAGGTTAAAACTTGCAGGTTGAGTGGTGCAAACATACATATGCTAAGACATATGGACAGAAGCGATAAGGCTTGTGGGTGCTTTAAGTCCATTACAGTACAGACTGCTGCCATTTAGCCTCAGGCTTTTTGCTGCTGTATCCTTTTTTTTCCCCCTCAGCTCCACCAGTATTCATGATGTTTAAGAGAGAGTTACGCTACATGTTTGGCAGGATGTGAATGTTTCTTTTAAGCCCCAAAGACCTCTGTGCTTATTTCATCAAACTCCAGGAGGACTGCTTCCATAAAGCATGTTCATTTTTATGAGGAACTGAAGCTTTATTTCTGAGAGACAAGATGCCTTCTAAACTTTCTTCTTTATATATTGTCTTTCCTTTCTTAGTGGCATATTCGTTCACTTCCATTTGCGTTTCATCCAAGTTCAAAGTGTACATACAGCAAAAATTACTTTACCCTTGTAAATCTTTCTCATTGTTGCTTTTATGAGGCACAGGTGAAATGTATAAGCAAAAATCTTTAAAGTAAAATCCTTTTTGAATTTTGATTGCCACATTTGAAAAGGTGGCGTTAATTTCACTAACCGTGACATGTCCTGATTATTGCAAAATCTGTAGTATCAGAAAATTACTTTAATAGGACCAGTACAGCATCATGAAGCAGACAAAAAGACCTGAAAAGGAGAAAATAATGTCGTAAATTAAAGAAACAGATAAAGTTATTGACATATAGCAGTCTGGAAAGAGCTGGAGAGTCCATTTGTTCATCCAGTAACAGCAGCAGGTACCCTTCCAAATAGCAAAGAGAAGATGAAGGTTTTGGAATGACCTAGTCAAAGTCTGGATTTAAATCAGAACAATATGCTCTGGTATGACCTTAAAGATGCCACAAAACTATTTCAGCCAATGTAGCGCTGGCAGCAACTAGCAACTTGTCAAGCGATGCCAAATTGAGAGTTAATTTACAATTAGAAATTTTGATGTATTTTACTGGGATTTAATGTGACAAAACAACACAAAGTGGGGCTAATTTGTGAAGTGGAGGGAAAGTTTTTACATAACAAGGTGACATGTATATTCTATAGTCTGACACCATTTTAACAAAATCCAGTGCTAAAAAATGTCTTGATAAGTGAACTTAGTGTACCTGTAAAAAGCCTGGCTGTGTGTAATTTACTCTCAGTGTAAATCCAGCAGCTCAGCGAACGTCTTTAAAGCGCACTGAACCTGGACAGAGCCAATGGACACTTAAATAAATGGCAAATGGCTTGTACTTGTATAGCGAGTTATCGACAATGCTATAGATCTTATTCGTGCGTTTGAAGGGTCTAGTTAAAGTACAGATCTAAATCTGTACTTGAAATTGATGGTCATTCGTTGAGTCTAACTGAGCTTTAAATGTTTGGCAAAGAAGATCTACTAAGCACAACCAAATACAATGAAGTTTGTGGTTTAAACTGTAAAAAACGTCCAGTGGGGTTGAATAGTTTTGCAAAAACATTGACAGAAAGATGCATAGATTTTCGATCAGAGATGCAACAGTACCAAAATCTAAGAAATTTATGCTCAAGTCTGACATATTTTGAGAAATTAATTGATAAATTATTTGCTGTACCAAAAAAAAAACATTGGAAAACGGCGTGGAAAATTTGTGTGGAGACAAAGTAGATGTTGGTGCGAATGCAGAACTGGAGGGAGAATGTAAATAACGAGAATAGAGGAGGAGGCGGAGGAATGGAGGAGTGTGTGGTGGTAAGCATTCCTCTTGTTGACCCTGCAGTAGGGGCACCGCTCCTTCCATCTGCAAAAAATAATCCCTCGCAAACACACACTCAGCTGTGCATGAACACACACCTCACCAAAAAGCCAAAAAAAAAGGATTAATGATATTCCAAACACACACAATCAGCCAGAATCCATCACTTCTGGTTTCTGCAGGAGTCCAGACGTGCCCGTGTGTGTGTGCGTGTCACTTTGAAGACCAAAAGTGCTATGTGCAACTGCAAATCTCAGTTTGCTTCGTTCTGTCTGGGGCACCATATGTTACCCACAAATTTGTCTTCACCCCTTTAAAAAAAAAAAAAGCTCATCCATATGCATGTTAAACAGTCTTAATTAATACCCCACATACATGCGTACAGTACGGATACACCCACACTTCCTGGGAGAGGTAGTGTGATTTCCAAACCGGCTCCTCACTAGGCAGAACACTTGAGGAGCAAGTTAATTGACATTGACTATTCATATATACACAGCGGGTTTGCTGGGCTGTGGGCAGATGGTCTTTGTAAGCTTCCATTTAAACCAGCAGTCAAAAATCACAAACCATGTTGCTGTATTCTTCTTCTATAAAGGATCCTCCGAGGAGCTGTTTTGGAAAGTGTGTGCAACCCACCAGATGGATGCAGAAGGATCTGCACGGCCTTACGAAAGGTGTTCGGTAACCTTGGAGCGTTTTTGTATTTTTGTGACATTGCAAATTTCAGTTTATTTTATGTGACTGGGTGACACAAAGCAGTGGATAGTGGTGATGATTTTCAAAGTTTTTCCCCAATTAAGGTCCAAGAAATGTGGCGTGCATTTGTATTCAACCTCCACAAGCCCATATGCTGCAATTACAGCAACAAATTGCATAATCTATGTTGGGCAATTACAGCAACAAATTGCCCATTCTGTGTTGGAGAGAGTATTTCTGAACAGCAATTTTTAAGGGTGTTTTTCACACCTGGTAGTCCGGTAGACTCAATTTGATTGGTGACCAAAATTGCAACATTTTGTTGCATTTTCAGCTGGTGCAGTTTGCTTTCATACTGCACTGTATCAAAAGAAACAAAATCTTTGAAAAACCTGTTCCCCTCCTCACCTGCGGTGGCGCTGCACCAAGAATTACTAAAGAAAGCCACATGAAAATCTCTGAAGAAGCACACCAAGCACAAGTTTGTTCTTCACAAAATGTAAACAAAAATGGAGTTGTGTCAGATTTCAGCCGTCTCAGGGTTTCTTTTTATCTTTGGTAAAAGACAGTTTTTGTTTTTGTTTTTTTTTGTCATACATTTGCAATACATTTTGTCCACTAAGATTTAATCAACTGGAATTCTATGCACAATTCAATTCAATTAAAAAAATACTTTCATTATCCCAGAAAGGAATTGAAAATGCTAAAAATACTAATATAAGCAAAGATCATCAGAGCATATGGAAAGCATTCAGTAGAATTTGTATTTTAATTCAGCAGGGTATAACTTCTCAGACGAAACCAAAACCCGGATGACAACTGAGTCACTTCGCTCCATTTTTACTTCTGTTGAGCCTCAATAATCCATATTTCTATTTTAAACAGTACATTTTCAGACATGTTGAGATACCAAGTCAATACAGAACCAGTATCGTGATACCAATAATAATACTAATACCAATATTGAAAACCCAAGTATGGTAAGTCATCAAACTTCTCAGCATTTATGTGTTTTTTCCTTTGAATTATTTTGTTAAAACCTAGATCAGAATTTAGAAAAAGTTTATAGAAAAAATCTACAAAATACTTAAACCATATGATGAACAGAAACAACAGAAAAACAAAGCATCTTTTTCTAAATAAAATGCAAAAGCAATTTGTGAGAAAAATCACAGGAATTTTTTTTATGTTAGAGATGAATAACTACAATACAAAAATGAAATAAAATTCCAAAAGGGAATCTGAATCTAAAGGATCAATCTTGTCACTCTAATATTGATCTGATACCGATATCAATATTTTGGATCGATCTGCCGCTCTCTGTTTTATGTTCATATTGCTGAAGTCAGGACACAGATGCCATGATGAGTCGTTCTGGGGCTGCATTTCAAATAGCTTTCTTCAATCTCCATCTCCACACTGACATGGCTGTTTCCCACTGATTGCCCATAGGACAGCTCCATGCATGTATAATTCACAAGCTTTGACTGGTCTTATTTACATGATTTTGTATTAGACTGTACATTGGATGCCAGAGTCAAATTTTTTTTTTTTATGTGTTCAAAGTAAAAGAGCGCTCTGATAGTGTTCAGTAACTCCTGGCTGTGTCTGTTGATTAATAATCAGAGACAGACATGCAATAAACATGATGCAAAGAGGAGTTTCTGGTAAAAATGAAAGGATAATGGAGTATATAATATAGGATTTATGAACACTGGTGTCTATCAGCCGTAAAAATTGGCTGTGGTACCTTCAAGTCACACATTTTGTGTCTGATGGGTAGGCTGTCGCCATGGCAACCCAGATTTTGGGGGTTTGCAGGGTGATAACAAGGTGGGGACGTGTTTAAAGAGAAGGGGGGGTCTGAGGGAAGGATGGGATGGGTATGCTCAGAGGGAGTAAAAATTCTGCTAACAGAATTTGAAATGTCCCTCTGCCTTCAACAAAAGAGAAGATACTCATACAATTCTTGCATCCTCTCAATTTTTTTTAACACCTTGCTTTTTTACAGTATTTTTCACAACAAAATGGAATGATAAAAAAAAAGGAATTCAAACAATGTCCAAAAAATAAGTCACACAAAAATGCATTATTCAGTTTAAAATAAAACGCAGCTGAATGAATAGAGTAAAATGTAAAGTGAATGCTTTTAGGAATCGCATACCGCATGAAGCCTCAAGCAATTCTTCTTTAAAAGCTTGTATAGGCTCAAATTTTGTCAACGCATGTACAGCGAGTGAGCATTACGCAGCAAATGGAAGCAAAGCACAACCACAAAAGGAAAACTAAATAAATTACATGACCTGCCAACATGAAATTTGCCTGACAGACTACTTTAAAACGGATGCTTTTTAGCATTTTATTGATTTGCTCTTTGCTTTCTGTTTTCCGTCCTACTCTAATGTTGCTGGTGTGTTTGATTTAGCCATCACTTACACTTTATGAGAATTGGGGGGGGGGAGTACTTTGTTAGAAACAAATCATATGAAATATTTCTCACAAAAGTGAAATCCACTATTCGGATTCTGTTAGGACAGGCCTTCGTCTTGTGAAGTGCTAGCTATTAATCCAAACTCCGAATACGAAGTTGAATGCTTTGAGTCTGTGTCCATGTTGACTCACACATGGACTTACACATGACACAATGAAACTCTTATTTTGGTGACACAAGATTGGTTGACAAGAAACAACCAAAGCTTATGCTGATGTTCACCGTCTCTCAGCATTCAGCTTGTATGAACCACAAATCTGGAACAAACTCCCAGAAAACAGCAGAACTGCTGAAACACAGAGTTCCTTCAAATCAGTGCTAAAAACCAGCCAGTTGAACATGAATCAACGTGTCTGATTTGTATTTGATTGCTTTTGATTGTTTATGTCACAATTGGTGAGGGTATGATGCTTTATGGTGTAAAGCACTTTGAAGTGTCTTGATGCTTAAATGTGCCATCCAAATAAACTTAGCTTGATTCTACCTTAATTTGCAGGAAAAAACAAATGAAAAATATGAGTTGCACAAATGCCAACACAAGGCATGGTCAGCTTCTGAAAAGTAAGGTTGATTAAACTAGACATATCAACAATGACAACTCAATGAGGAAAGAACAAGTCCTGTGCAAAGCTTTAGCTTTAGCCTTTAACTGGTTCTGTGTAGTTTTCTGGACAAATACCCCTCAGTCCCCAATTTTGTCGAGACATTTGGTCTTCATTATGGTGCAAAGCACACAAACACACATACACACACACGGTTTTCTCAATCTTCTCTGAGTCAAGGCAGATACTATCTCAGTCTTGGTAATCAACTTGTCACCCCAGCCATCCTATGAACTCTGCATTGCTCACTCACACACACACACACACACACACACGCACACAAAGAGGCCAGCTAATCAGGAAGAAGTCAGCGGTCCGGCGTGCCTGAAGCCTGCTCGACAGGAAGTTACAGCCATGTCACAGGAAATAGGATGTGTCTTTTCACCGGACTGCAGGATCCCTGCGATTAGGGCGAGCAGATGGAGCTGTCTCGACGCATTACACCTACGCCTGCACGCAAAAACAGTAAACACTCACGCACGGGCCACATGCAAACAGACGCTTTAAGCGAAGCGGACAGCGGATGGAGTTACGACATGAATCCACCGACACACACAAGAAGGCGTGTTAAATGTTAGTTTTATTATGGAAGGTAACTCCCTCCTGTTGGTTTGTTTGGAGCAGCACTCAGGGTGAAGGTTTGGGAAAAGTGCAAGACAAAACCCCGTGGTTTATGACAGAGAGCTGGTGGAGCACGGCAAGCAAGCAGACAACACAAAATCCTGATTGAAGGGAAGAGAGACAAAAAAATGTTTCCTGTACAGATGAGTTATTATACTGGATTGTTTTCCTGCACAGATGTCTACCTTCATAATTAGGATTGTGACCTTTTGTTTCAAAAAAGTGGACATATTATGCTTTTATTAAGAGTTCATAAATAACACATTGAATGGTGACCAAATGGATTCATGCCTTAATTGTTTGACAAAATGCAAGGTAGCACATAACGGTGATCTGGAATAAAACTGAAACATGGATTTGAAAATTTTGACAAATACAAATCTGACAGATGCGGTGTCCATTTGTGTTCATCCCACCTGAGTCAATAGTTTGTAAAACCAAACGTTTTCTTACATCTAGCTTCGAACATCTAGTAAAAGGCAACATTTTTGACCATTTTTAGCAAAATCGTCCCATCAATTTTGACTCTGATTATCCTGCAATCGTCATGTTTTACTGTAGGAGATCTGTATTAAAGGTGATGTGCAGTTTTAGTTTTCCACCACACATTTAATCTATTTCTTTTATGATGTTCTTTCAACAATGGCTTTCTTCTTGGCATTCTTCCATGGAGGCCAGAATTGTGGCATGCATGACCGATTATAATATGTATTATTGGTGTTGAAAGATTACTTAATCTGAGTATTTGATCTTTTGCATTTTCTCCAGAGTCACCTTGAGCCTCTTGGCTGTTTTTCTTTTTGTGTGGTTTGTTTAAAGTTTGCAATATACAACATCTCCACTGGACTGTTTGTGTTCCTACATTCTCCTTATACTGTTTGTTCGCTAATGCTCTCTGACAGACGTCTGTGGTCTTCATAAAACATATATGTATCCATACTAAGAATAAGTTACAGGTAATAGAATTTCTCCAGGTTTCACCAACTCATATTTAAGACTTTGTAAGGCCATTAAATGAAATTTAATCTCATCTCCACAGAAATGTATGAACGTCATCCAGTCAACTGCCAATACATTTGCACTTACCCATGATAGATGCAAAACAGCTAGCTGGCTAGCTAGCAGGGGTATATTAGCAGCTAGTTATCGGTAGCCTCAAATGCCTCGAGTCACAGAACGCAAACATGTCTGAGTGTGACTTTTACTTGACAGAAAAATGCTACAAGAAAAAAATTACAAATAGATAAAATAGTCCTGCCAAAACAAAATTTAAAACCTGTGTTTAACATGTTTAAGGTCGTGTTTTTTCTAAGACATTTTAAGGCCTTAATTTTAAATACATGAATTTAAGACTTTTTAAAGATGCGGGGACTCCTTGGGTAGTGTCAGAAAGATAGATTTTATTAAGGGGTATCAGAGTAAAACTGGCTTAATTTTTCTTCTGTTTCACAGCTAGGCTATACTTTGTGTTGGTCGACTACAAACAATTCCAATAAAGTACATTAAGATTGTGGTTCAGATGTGATAAAATGTGAAACACTTCAAGGCGAATTAATACTTTTGCTTGTGTGACAGCAAGAGATGAGCACACTTTGTGATCTTAATCATCCACTTTTATCTTACTTTCAGGTTTTGAAAGAGACTATTAGTTTGCATTAGTAAAAACCCTTCTATATGGGACTCCGATTTAATTAAATGCCTTTGAACTACACCCTTAATCATATCAAAGCTGGACGACTCAGCTCGACAAATCCACAAACCAGTACGTTGGTTTGAGCCTACCTAGTGTACAAACAAGATACTCCCCTAAGAGCCATTTAGTAGCATTAGTGGAAATCTGATTAGCGCTCATCAGATTAGTATGCCAAAGATAATACCACATGCAGCCGTGTAAATCTAAACAAGCAGCAAGGTGGAAGCTGATGTAGGTTTTTTTAAAACGTCTCCAGGGTAGGCGATGGTACAAGATAAACATCTCAGTAGAGGGGTTGTAGAAAGGTCAAGAAATCAGAGAGAAAGATAGGAAAACTGACAGAGACAAACAATCCAAAGAGAGAAAGTGATGCCATGCCATTGCAGCGTGTCCTGTTGACGTCCCTCCCGTCTCGTTGCAGGGCCTTGCTTCACTTGCTTTATTTAGACTCCGAGCAGTCTCTTCCTGTGACCCCTGGAGACCTCGACTCGCTCTGAACCATGACACAATGTCTTCTTGGAAGAGCGTGTGGGAATCAGGCGAGAAGTCCAGACTCTCCTGTATGAAACACTCATCTGCTCGACTTCGTCACCTGTGTCCACTGTGATTGAAAACCTCGTGACACAAGCAGCGTCCTCTGATTTGTACGCCCTCATGTTTACAGACAGACAAAAAAAAAAAAACTTTTGGTGTTTTACATTAGCGATACTTTTAGATTAAACCCACCATTTAGATTCATGTAGCGAGTTACATCAAAGGAGAGGAAGCTAATGATTAAGCTTATTAGCATGCTATGGCAAAGGAATGTCGAAGAGAAGAGATATGTTTATAATTGACCAACAGAAGTCAGACACATGGACAAATCGAGTCATCTGTACGATGAATCCTTGCACTGTCCTTGTATAATTAGTGTGTAGGTATCTGGTTGTAGCTGAGTGATAATGAAGGGAGCTTGTTACACGCTTGGAGAGACACTTAAGAGGTGCTAGGGCTTTCATTAGGCTTTGGTTAAAGGGATTCTTAGCCATGCTGGCAGCTGTTAATTGCTGCTCAGGAGGATTAAGACTGTATAAGACTACAGTGTAAACCCTTATGTGTGTGGGCGGCGAGCAACAAAATGTATTCAAGTTGAACCTACTGTCAAAGGGCCAAACAAACTTCTGGATCCCAGCTGTTCCTTATTTAAGGCAGCAGTCGGCCAAAGCTAAAAACATATGCAGCCTAATGATCCAGGCCCTTTTTAAATGACCATATAAAGTATAATAACACTGTGTTTGAGCAAATGTTTGCTTTAGGAACAGACGTCTGAAACCGTGTTATTTCTTCGTCTTCTTGAGACGTCCACAGACAGTTATTCCCACTGTTTTCCCTAATATATAATACTTAGAAAATTATGTAAACACATACAGTGATGGAAAAATTTCCACATCTGTCAATGAGCTCACTGGGGAAAAAAATGAGCACATCTGTGCTGCTTCCATTGGATTTAAAGGGCAACTGTACTTGATTAGCAGTACATTAATTGATAATCAACTTCATGACAAGGAAATGGCCTGTACCTGCATAGCCAAAAGCATTTCACACTACATTTAACCAGTCACACACACATTCATAGGTTGATGGTGGGAAGCTACTGGATAGTAGCCAAAGCTGCCCTCCAGGCAAGAAGGGTGAAGTCTTACCCAAGGACACAACGACAGAGGCGGAGGAAGCGCAGATCAAACTGGCAACCCACCGACTGCAGAACAAACTCCTACCACCATCACCACAATGACAGCTGGAGTTCTGCCAGTTTGCTACAGCAATGCCAGGAAGGAAAGACATCGTCAGCGTTCTTGGACAAATGACTGATGTCGCCTATCAATCAAGTAAGGTTTACAACACCATTTGCAAAGTATTTGTGACTTGCATAAGATTACATAAAAGTGGAAAATATTTAAGGCAGTTGTCAATCTTCCCAGAAGTGGGCACCCAACTGAGTTCATAAGGTAAAGAAGTAAAGAGAATCTCCAAGGAGCACCGTCAGAAAACTGCAAGCAAAACATATCAGTTTCTTTTCTGGATTCATTTCAGTCTCTATCTTGCATTGGCTTCAAAAGTCCAAAGTGTTCTCTGTTAGCTTTGATCAGCCATCGGCTCCAACACCTACTAGTTTGTCTCGTTGTTGTCCCAGTAACAAGTCCTGTATTAACCTAGAATGTTCTGTGGTAGTCTCTGGTCCGCTTGGTGTTCTTATATGCATTCAAAATGTGCTACAGTTCACTTCAGCCGAACTGAGACCTACGCGTTTAGGCGGACCAATTAATTTTTATGGTCCAAATCAGTTTGATTGCAGATTCACACTTCAAAAAAGAACTTGACTTTCTAGGCATACAAAGTAGAAGTTGATTACGGCAGACTAGACAGGTCTGTTCTTAATACGCCCTAAATATCTGTTTTAATTTTAGTTATCTTTGAAATTTGACTTTTTTCAACACAGTTTCAAGTATGGTCAGACATTAACAAGCTTCTGTGTGCAAAATACACCAAACTCTATTTTAGGGAAACCCAGTAAAATTATTTGAGATGAAATATTCAGCCAATGACATGATCAGTTACCTTTCACTGCTACCTTGTTGCATGTATCAATCCTCCTACGGTAGCCCTACAGGAACAAATCAAATACTCCAGACTTTGGGCATCAAATTTTCTGTTTTCTTTTGACACCTTAAAGAGAACAATGATATTTTTAGCGCAGGCAGTTAAAATCTACTGCATCCTACACATCTTGGAGCGACAATATGTAAAATGACACTTAATCAGAGGCATACAGCGCATACAGGCATACATAAAGAGATATAAATACATATGCAGACTAGAGGAGTTCACACAAACACGTAATCTGTCAAAGAGACGCAGTAACTGTGAATGTGCTGACTGTGCAGCGGAGCCGTGACCCAGTGCCTCTGACTCACAGCAGCATCGCATGAATATGCACACACACCAACGTGCGCTCACTCTCATCGCGTCGTGGGGACAGCTGAGATAAGGCGGCGTGCGTTTGTGCAGCTTCAACAGCCACTTAATCCCCGTCAGCCACAGGAGGAGGGGTGCGGGTGAGGCGAGAAGGAACGAGGGACCGAGAGAGCCCCCCCGCTGATGATTTCAGCAGCAGCCTTATCTCACCGGGCTTTGTTTTGGACACAGAAGGTTTTATCAGCAGCAAACATTCAGGAAGACGAGTACGCAGCCCTGGTTCGCCCTCTGGGGAGCGACTTTGAGTGGATCCAGACGGTGCTTCTGTGAAGTAAACTATTTCTGTTACATCCCCCACAGTTCATCACCGTTCTCTCCCTCCGTCTCTCTCTCTCTCTTTCTCGAACACACATACAGATCATTAAGTGCCTCCCACTCCAGATTGTGCCCTCCCTCTGCCTCTTTCTAGACCCGTTTCTCTCACTGCTCTCCGTCTATGTCACCTCGGTTCACCTCAAACTCTGGCTCCATATCCTCATTTCAACTCATAGCAGCATTCAACTCCGGAGGAGGAAGAAAGGGAGGGAGAGGGTTAAAACAACAAGGAGTGGGGAGTCAAAAAAAAATAGATGAGGGTAGGTAAGGGTGGGATGGGAAGAAGGAAGGAGGCAGGAAGAGGAGGGGAGGGGAAAAGGGAGAAGAGGGAAACGAGGACAGCAGGGTTCAAACTGGTCCAGAGTGACTGAATAGAGAGAAAGAGAGAGAGAAAAGCAGCGATGCAGACAGAGATAAGGAGATGTTTACACTGAGTGCTATGGTCAAACACTATTAATCAAGAAGCACACACAGTTTTACTTTGTGATTAAACAAAGAGGGCTGGTTGGAAAATTGAACAGTGTAGGGGGGAACAGGAGAAGAGAGAGAAAATGGAGAGAGCCAAAAGATTTGCTGCTTGCGAACTGAAAGGGGTGACCTGAGGATACACTCCACAGTCACGTGGTTCTGCTGGCAGCTGCAGAGTCAGGCTGTTTTATATGCAGGACGCCCGCGAGAGTCACTGCAGCATGGCTGAGCGGCGCTGCGTCTCCCTGCGATCATAAAACGTCATGTACTTACAGCGGGGTTTAGTTATCACAGGTGGAAGTTTCAGGTCAGGACAGAAGTTTACACACTCACAGTATATTATTATCGTAAGTGTTTTTTAATGGGTTTATATTGTCCTGTGTATTATCATTAAAATGATAAAAAGCTGGATTTTTCTCTAATTTCGCAAAACTAAACTAGCGTTCTTTGCCCTAAATTTCTGGAGAATAACTTACACTGCTCATCACCTAGGTAACAACATCATCCCTATTGTGAACCAATGTAGTGGCAGTATCACGCTGTGGGGATGTTATGGGACTATTTCACGTTAGAGATGCTAATCTTTCAGTGTCCAGCGATTCGATTCAGAAACAATTCAGAAACCAATCGTTCTATTCAAACGTTCTAGAGATTTTCTTTAAGTTATGTGACTAATAGCACTGTAAACAAATAGTAAATGTATTTAAAAGAATTCAATTCCACACTATATCAAATTTCATCTGTTAATACATGTTTGTGTATAAAACTCTAACTTAAATTACCAGTATTAGCTTAGCTTCCTGGCATTTCTTATTATGGGAAAAAAAAAAAAAGAATTATTCAAAATGTAATGTTATAAAAAAAAATGAAGCAGACTAAAAACCTGCTATTAACCATTTTCATTCAATTCAGAATTCCTAGAACAAGAAATTGTGATTCTCTATAAAATCAACCCCCCTTCTCCGCATGCATTCAGTTCTTATGCTTCGGTAATCTGGAACAGACTTCCAGAAAACTGCAAAACTGCCGAAACATGGAGATCCTTTAAATCAAGGCTAAAAATGCATCTGTTTAGAGCTGCCTTTGATTAACCATAAATGATTCATTCTACTCTGTGTTGAAGGTTTTCAGTACTTCTCTTTATTTTCCCACTGTAGTGTAACATTTCTTTGTTTATTGTGTTATGTTTTTATCATATAAAACACTTCAAGCTACTTTATGGCTGGATTATGTTATGCAAACACACTTGACCTCTGCCCTGAAGCTTGGTGGCTTAGACATTCATGGAGTGGGTGTCACTATATAGTATTTAAATAATTGTAGGTCAATAAACTCTTTAACTTATTCTTAGTTTGACATATCAGCCTGGCTAAGACACAGATTTAACTTGATAGCTAGAGAAAGTACTGTTCAAGATAGATGGTATTATCAGCTTGTCAGGTGAATAAACACCAGGAGTGGGAGTCGCTCTGATAAAACGTAGCTTCTGAATGTTTCTGCAACACTAGCTGCTGTCTTGTTTTTGTTACTACCAGATGGATAACTTCCCCACAGAGCAGCTGTCACCTGCTTTACTCTGTTTCTTTACACATAAGACTCTCTGGTGCTACTAGCTGGCAGCCTGAGTGGGGAGCACAAGTGTCTCAGCCAGAGAGACACTTTTGCAAGAAACAAGTAAGAAACAAGTTAAACCTCCCCTTGAACAAGAGAAATGGTGAGAAAAGAATTTGAACTACATTTTAGCCAATGATCATTGCAACAACAACAATCTGGCAGAAAATAAAAGTTCGTCTTGGTCTTAAAATGTTGGACATTTATTAGAAAATGGGAAACAGGTGTGTGGCGAAAGATAGGAGAAAAGTAAACTTGGAAACAAAAAATGGGAGAGGAAGAGAAAAGGTATCCAGATGCTGGTGGAACAGGTGGAGAAATGTGTCCGACCCAATCAAAACAAGAGTTCAGTGCGTCTCTCAACACACTCATGGCGCTAAATAATCGTCTGCCGAATTGCGCCTCACAAACGCTGAATATCCGTTTGCCGTCACCGACGCAAAGCGTCATTTTGCACAAACACAGACATCCTCGTTCTGCTAATCTGTTTTCGGCTCCTCCGCGGTGGTCTCAGAAACACTTCTGTTGCACGTTCACTGTGACAGTGCGTACAAAGCGGTCTGGCTTCACAGAATCCCGTCCTTATTTTTAGCTGGCTGATGAAATGTTGATGCAACAACTCGCATTTGAGCGCTGAGGAGTGGGAGTGGTGTGAGTTGGCGCTGACTGGCCTTTCTGAAAGTCACAGCATCATCAGTGTTGCTTCAAATAAAAAAGTGTCTTCACTTGACAAGAAGCACACTTTCAACCCACTTTTAATACATGTGGGATGATGGTTGAGAGTCTTCCTTTGGATCAGAGACATGGGTAAAGCAAAAATGTCTTTGTAGAAGAGGATGAAGCAAAGGACTAAGAATAAAAACAACAGATAGAAACTAACTGGACCACTCAATAGGTTTCTTGAATTTCCAACTGCATGAGATTTTATCCAGACTTCATTTGTTGGTCATATTTCACACTGTTTGAAGACAAAAACAGAGACATTTGCTCCGTGCAACACAGCAGCGGTCACACAACCACAAACGGGTGCTTTATAAATGGGAGCAGCAGATGGTGTGGCATTTCTTGGAGGTTGACGTGGACACGATCTGCAGACGTCAGAAATTTGAAAGCCGATTCAGAACAAACAGTGCAGAAAGAATGGAGGCTGGTCATCGCCAAGTAAGTTAGCATCACAGCTGACTTGGACTCGCTCTGTTGGGCAGAAACATGAGATGCTAGTAAACATACATTTAGCATTCAGAAGTGTTCAGATGATTTTTGTTCTTTTTGGCAATAGAAAGAGGCCAAGTGGATGGCAAAGTCTGAATACGTGTAGGATCTTTGGTTAAGCCTGAAATATCCAAGGAACTGTTTGGCAAATTGTTCTCTCAGATTATTGAGTATGGTATAAAAGGAATGCAGCAATTTGGCATACTTTGGTTTGTCCATACTTCCTAGAGCTGGGATTTGGCTGAAAAAAGTATCACGATAAAAGCATGTCACACAAGTCAAGATTGATAATTATTGATTAGTTTGCATTTGGCGTAATTCTGGTTTTTTGGACGTGTCCTTATGGCAAAATATTGCAACACTGAGCATCAACCTAAACATACCATCCAACCATGAAGCAAAAACCTCAGCAGGGAGAGAGAAACTGGTCAGAGTTGCAAAGATTGTTCATCAAATCTGACTGAGCAGACCGACTATTTAGCCAAGATGAACAGGGAAACCGTTCAGCATCTAAATGCTTACAGCAGTGGTTCCCAAACTTATCCA
>NW_006800089.1:967296-1024726 GCF_000485575.1 Poecilia formosa
AATGTGTGCGACACCCTTTTTTGGTTTTGTTTTGTGTAAATAATTACTGTTCCTTTCACTTTACAACAACGTGCTACGTTGTGTTGGTCTGTCATGTACTAATCCCCCTTTAAATTGTGGTGAAATGCAGAAAAAGCTCAAGGGGGTACGATCGGATTTGGAAGGAAACGTAAATCTTCAACTATTGGTGGAAAAAATGGGCCTGGTAAATGTTGTTCTTTACAAATAAATTAGCATGACTGCACAACACAGGGAGCGTTTCTGGCATGCTGATGCCAATTCTTTGCCTAAGTGCAGAATTACAGACCCCCTCCGGTGTTTGAAGGCAAACAGCAGCCAAACATTCAGCCTCAATTTGTCCATTTATGTACAGAGCTGAATCTGATCGCTATTTTTTTATTATTATTGTTATTATTATTAAAAAACACAGTAAATTTACCACATCCAACCATTTTGTGTCACCTGTTTAAATCTAAGACAGTAGATAAGTGTGCAGCTTGATTGTGTGTGTGTGTGTGTGTGTGTGCGTGCTTGTGTGGGCGTGGTTGCTGCTGTCTCATACTCACACACTTCTTTTCATTTTCACACACTCAGCAGTCGTCCCTCCCCACATCTCTGTCTGTCTGTCTGGAAGGAAAAAAAAAAGGGGCTGTTTCCACGGCGACTTGTTACCATGACGACAACCACCCCATCCTTATCCCCATTTCTTCTATTAAGCCTCCTGCCTCAATGATCCACCCCATCCACGCGAAGCCCCCACCTCCATTTCCTCATTCCACATCGTCTGTCATCTCACCCCATTTACACCCCACCAAGCCCATCATCCCTCCTTTCTGTTTCACACTCCATCTCCACGTCTCCTCCTGGATCCTCAAGAGGGCAAAAGCAGAGGAGGTAGAGTGGGTTGAGGGGACGGGGGGACCATCCCTGACACCATCCTCCTCCTCTCAAACTCCTGAAGGTAATGAAGGAGGAGAGCGGAGGGGTTTGCAGGAGATGGATGGAAAAGATGGAGAGCGCAGCAAAGGGCGGAGGTCGGAATTCCCTCCTGGCGCGCCGCTGTTACCGTGACCCTATTTTCCCGTCCGCCAAACAAGCCAGGAAAAAAGGTGGGCCTTGTGCCTGAAAACACAGACACACACACCCGGCAGTGAGAGACTCGTGGCGCAAAGGTAGCTGCGGGGCACACATCTGCTGGAACCGCGGGGCTGGCGGACATGCGTTGGGGAAGGGAAGATGAATCAGGTCGCACAACACCGCCTAATGATCTCTGAGGGAATCGGATGGAGGGTGGGGGGGACAGCAAATATCTTTCATGTCCGTGTCATTAACCTGGGGACTGAATGGGTGTGTGTGCGTGCGAGCATGTGTCGAAGGGAGTTAAAGCAACTTATCATCAGGCTCAGGTGCGACACCCCACCTCCCTAGCCGTCAGACGTGCACACATACGCGGGGAACCATGGGATTTTCCTCCTCTCAACCAGATGATGGGAGCAGATAAAGAGAAAGTGGGCCAAACAAACAACAGCCGCTGCTGAGTGTGGATATATTAGAAAGAAAGAAACTATATAAACACAGAAGAGCACAGGCGTTCCACATGACGCGGTCCCCAACACAATGACAGGATGGGATATCCTGTTTTTGTTGTTCTTTCAACTGCAGACCCCTCAAAAAATGAAGGAATAACAAAATAAGACATGGTCCTGGCTCTGAGCACACTCATTCGCACAGAATTAAGAAAAAGGAGCAGTTTAGAAAGAAACAAAAAAATAAAAAATACTCAAGACCACCGACTTCTGCCAAAGCACAACCCCCATCTGTCTGCATCCCGTCCCATCCATCCAAAGACAACAGAAAAGGGTTTTCCAAGAAACGGCAGAATGCGAAAGAGACGGGAGACGGAGTCGTGGAAAGAACAACACAGCGATGTGTGCTGAAACACCAGCGATTAAATATAGCTTCGGGGAACAGGTTGTCTTTGGGTGCATGAGTTGGGTTAGATTTTCTGTGACTGTAACTCCAGTCAGCTGCATCACCCCAGTGTAGCTGGGGCCAAGTCAAATTTGTAGCCAACTGACATCCAGACTCTCACAAGAGAAATGTTTGCCAAGTGAACTGCCCTCTGTAAAAGTATTCAAACAGCTGTCATGTCTCAATCCCAATATTCAATTAACTATTTGGATTTTAAGGGAGCATTCACACCAGCCTTGTTTTTTCTGCTTTAATCAAACTCTAATTACTGGAAGTCCAGTTTGTTTTTGGAGGTGTGAATGTGCAATCGAACTCTTTGTAGACCAACAGAGTGAACTCTGGTCCGCCTAAAACGCTGGGTCTCAGTTCGATTGAAGTGTTTTTAATGTGTATGTGAACGCCAAGCGAGAAGGAGACCACTTCCAAAGTAGGAAGTGGACTGAAACAGAGGGTAGTCTGGGTAAATTTAACCAGAAGCAATGCGGGAGATTGATTTAGCCCCCCGACTGTAATTTAAGAAGGATACAAATCTGGTCCTGGAGGCCATTTAATTTTCTAAAAATAATTATTTTTAAAAAATCACAAAGGAAAACTTTAGGTACAAAACAGGTTTTGTTTTGTTTTCTTTTTTATCTCACAAGGACTTTTGACTGGTTGACTTTGGCCTTCATGTCACTTTCAACACCATTATATTAGAGGCTCCAACAAACTTATGAAAAGACAACATTACTAAAAATACAGACAGAAAAAAATGGTTTACATTTTAGAATATTTGTGTGGGAATCAGCAAAATAATTTGGATGCTTTAAGAAGACGGTTTCTAGATGTGCATAGCTAAGATAATGTCACTAAAGTTTGTCTTAAAACGGCACCTTTAGCTGACTAAAACAGCATGCCACATTTTTCACATTTTAATTTATAAGACATTTTTGAAAATTATATATCTAGTTTTGTTTTTGTGTCACAGTTTGTGGTTTTTGTTGGACTGCCACACAGAATCCCTCTGAAATACGGTGAGGTTTGTGGTTGTTCTGTGACAAAATGGAGAGAAAGCTGCACTTTTGCAGGACACTGTACATCTGAGACAGTCCAAACAGTCCACGGTAAAAAGGAAGCTTTTAAATTCTGAATTTTAACCCACATGACATATTTTTTCATTAATATAATAGTCCCTGATGTTTTCTTTTCTGGTTAGAACAAACACTGGACTGTAGGAATGGGAATGGTGAAAATCATCCATCTGTGGCTGAGAAAGGGAACGGCGCATTAGAGAGGCAAACGTGCCAGCACATGTGGATGAGATCAAGTTTTTTAAGCTAATTTACAGACATAACACACGCTTCATTGGTCCCATTTCCTTGCCTGACATAGCTCTGCCAAATCATTGTGTAAACTGACATATTTCTGTCATTTGTCAGCCACTTGAAAGCCTGAATCATACACCTATATATCAAACTGAATTCAAACAAAAACACAGTCTGCTTTCATCTCTACTGCTTTAAGATACTTATAAAATCTGATGTATGGGTTCAGAATTAGAAGCTGGAAAAAAGATGTAAGAGCTACTTTTATGCACATCTTCAGTGACGGCGATAAAGCAGGCCCCGAGGGATTCAAACTGCGATCTTTGCATTGACTCTGTGATTTAATGGCATGATGAGCAGAAGGAAGAATGGAAAGGTGCAGCTAAACCTGCTGCATAATATGCAAAGAAAATCTTGATTTTATGTTTTATTTTTCCCCATAATCTGACAATTTACTCTATTGATGATGTTTTAATGTCAAGATTACAATGCAAAGAATAAATTCAGGTGACATCTGATCAGGATGCCTTCTATGTTCCTCAATTTGAAGGTTTTCCAGGCATATTCCAATAGAAAATGATCCTGGGTAGACCCAGAGCTCGCTAAAGAGCCTGTAGCTCAGTTATATGCACTTAGTTACATTTACTGGAGTAACTTTGGGAAAACTCTTACAAGAGTAAAATTTCAGGCTTCTCTACTGGCTGAAGGACAAGTTTGTTTCAACTAAAAATTCAGCAGACAGACACACACCTGCAGGTTTTGTTAGTTTCACAAGTTTTGTACTGAATGAAATTGATTTTGAAAAAAAATGTTTCTTTTGACTCATTTTATTTGCTGGTAATTATGTTATATGAATTATTCTGTTTTGGTCTCTAATTTCCACCTAACATTATAGTTTGGTCCATCTGATACCGTAATTTGTAAATATTAAATGATTGATATTTTGATCTTACTTGAGTAATTTCTTGGACAGCTACTTTTTATTTTTACTTGAGTGAAAATATGTTGAAGTGTTACTCCTACCCAAGAACAAGTTTTGGTTAGTTTACCCACCGCTGCTGTAGTCTATATCCGTCCTACCTGAGAATACCTTAGGAAACTAGGGTTGTTGAGGTTTCCCTGCTGGACCCAATGATTTGTATTGCTCTGTAAGGATGGCTGGATGGAAAGAGAAGGGGATGGATACACTGAAGTTTAGTTAAAGTCAAACTGGAGCCCTCAGGTTGTTGTCAGAAGTTCTAAATTCAGACAATCCCTGGAGACCCGGTTTGCACCATCGCACCCGGCAATCCTCCGTTTCAAGGAGAAAGTCTGCTGGTAGTACTGGAGGACTGGGCAAGCACAGGTCATCCAATTTATGAGAACCAGGTGTTTTATTTATGTCCAAACCTTGACATAAATTAGGTATTTCTGCCTGAAAAATTTAAAACGATTCTCAAAGAAAACGCAATAAAGCTGCAGGAACTAAATTACCTGGATTACAGTGATCCTGAACCTCAGGCCATTTCCCTCCACCCCCATTTAGTAATCCCGCCGTGTGCTGCTTCCACATTCAGCACGCCGGAGAGAATATTATTCGTCCTTGTATCTGCGTGACGTGAATGTACAGTAAGGGCGAGTGTGATGTTTTAGAAGACGTTCACGCCGTCTGATGCTTTTCAGTTGTAAGGTTGTTGTGCGTTTCTGCTGGCACCCGAGGAAATGTCAGCACCTCAGGTCAGCTGAGGTGTGGACAGATCAGGCCGCAGCGTGAATCATCCTCCGGAGAGTTTGCTATGATCTGCTCCGCTCTCGTCCAGGCAATGTTTACATAATTATTTTCATGAATACATTAAAGCTGTCCTCCTTGTTCTCGCTCGGTACAGTCGTCCAGACTCTTCTCACCTCAAACCAAACAGCCTACAGGCTTGGCCAATAACGGACAGACCTTTTTCTTTTTTTTTTTACGCAAACAAGCATTAATTGGTGTTCAAATAAGCAATAAGCAGAATATATAAACACTTTATGAAGCTGGAAAAGTTTCTTTGATTAAATTTTTTTCCTTATTTCCCACTAAATTCAGTAATCTCACATAGAAACTAGAGATCAGGAACAAAATATGGGTGTGAACTCAAACCTGAACCTTCAGAGTCACATAAAAACAGTTACAAAGTCAGTCTTTTATTACCTTAAGAACATCTCCAGGATTAGAGAACTGATGTCACAATAAGATCTAGAGAAACTTATCTTTAGTCACATTGATTACGGCAACAGCATCTTCACAGGTTTGCCTAAAAAAAGCAAAACAAAATCAGACATCTGCAGCTGCTGGCATTCTCACTAAAACCAGGAAGATAAAGAACATCACCCAGTTCTAAAGTCCCAACAATGGCTCCCTGTAGCTTAGAGAATAGACTTTAAAATACTGTTGTTAGTTTATAAACCAGCTTAGCACCACAACATATTAAAGATCTGCTGTTGTTGCACCAACCTTCCAGACCCCTCAGTTCTTCTGGTTCTGCTTGATGTAATTTATTATTTGTTTGATAATAGTGATGATATTTGACTATCATCAAATATGATGATATTGCTTGTTTCATATTACAGGAAAGTGCTGCACAAATAAACTTGACTTCATTTCTTCATCCTGACACAAACAGGGAGTGACAGACGGCTCTTGTGCAGTGACAAAGTAAAAAGCGGGAAGGGTTTAGGTTTCCTGTCACATCTAACCCCCTGTATCACTCACATGTAAACAGCTTTTCATGTGTTTAACAGCTGGTCACACAGACCCCCCGCCCCCAGTGACTTTGCAGCTTTAAAGACTTTTAAAGTGCGAGCAGGATGGCTGTAAGCATGACTCAACAGCCAGCCGTGTAATGGTAGTTAAACTCCGGGCCGTTTCTGAAAGGGAAATGGCTGGTTTTTTTCCACCCGTTCTGCTGCTTCAGCTGCCGACCAATCAGAGAGCAGCAGCAAACACCAGCGCCAGGGTCCAGGGGTCGGCGAGAGGCAAAGCATGCTGGGAGGGAAATGAGGGGCATTGTGGGATGGATGTTCCAGCAGGGCGGAGGGGTTGTTGGCGCTCCGCACCGACCTTGTACCCCGCTGAGAAACGCAGGTTATGGATTAGGCCTGATGGATGGCAATGGAGGCGGGGTGGAGGAGCCCTGCTGAGGCGGAGAGAGGGAGGACGGAGGAAACAGCTGGGACAGGCACAGGGGGGAGCAGTGAGGATAGAGAGAGGGAGGGAGGGAGGAGGAAGGAGAAGCGCGCCAGAATTCTGTCCGAACTTCCTGGAGATGCAAACACAAACAAACATGGTCGGACAGCTCTGGGGGCGGAGGTGAGGGGAAGTTGTTACATGGGAGGGGGGCGAGGTGAGGTGGGGAGGCAAAGTGTGATTCAATGTGGGAAAACAAGAAAGACAGAGGGAGAAAAAAAAGGAGAATACATACAAAATACGTGCAGTTTGGTAAGGTCCGACTTTCATAGCCGGAACGCCATCCTCCAAGCAAAGAAAATGGAAAATTGGATTTCTGAGTACAAAATGAACACATTAGCCTTTTAGCTAGGTAGTACAGATCTGTTCAATAAATTAGATTATTTAAAAGTCTATTTATTTGAGGAACTTATAACTTTAAGTGAAACACATTAAATTGGTTCAAACATCTATTTATCCAAAAAATAAAGCCTTTATTTATGTTATTTCTGATCATTTTCCTCTTACAGAAAATGAAAACATTTTAAACTTCAATATTTTTTGATGTAGTATTAGGGCCACACTAAGAAAATATGACTTTGATATCACAAAGTCAGAATGTGCAAAATCTGCTAAAGCGGCATGTATTGTGTGAGAATTTTGCATTTGAAATTCAGTTTGTTAATAAGTCCTGTTAGGCTGAAAGGAAGTTGTCATTCTGGAGTAATACAGTTTTAAGGAGTCACACTTATTTTCCAGCAAGACAACGACCTGAAGAATCCTTCTAAAACTACACAGAAATGAATGAAGATAATAAGGTAGATGTTCTAAAGTGGACCAGTCAAAGGCCAGACCTCAATCCCACAGAGAATGTGTGGCGGAACCGTGGTAGAAAAAGGCAGTTCACAACCAATCCCCCCAACACAACCTGCCAGAGCTGGAACAGTTTTGCAAAGAAGAATTAAGAAACATTGCAGCGTTCAGATGTGCAAACCTGACTCAGACTTAACCACACAGACTCCCTGCTGGGCCAAAAGTGCATCTGATAATTACTGACTTGAAGGGGGTGAATAATTAGTCACTAATTTAATGTTACATATTTGCATTTTTGTAGAAATCAATTTTCACTTTGACATTTTTTTTTCAGTTTTTTTTTTGTCGAAATAAAGAAAAAACATCCAAACTATGTTGATTATAATTAATTTGTGAAAGTACTAAAAAGGATAAAACATCCAAAGAGGTAAATACTTTTTCATAAGCACTATACATCGCAGAGGAGTTTCAATCCAGTGCAAAGGTTTTATTCATGAGTCGGGAGAAATGGCTTGTGGTTTTCCACCAAAGACAAAAGAGAAACGCTACAACTGCTAAAATATGACGCCACTCTATTTTTGTTTACATTTTGTGAAGAAGGAAGTTGTGTTGAGTGTCTTTCTTTTGGTGTTATGTGTCATTTCCTTCAGTAATTTTGATGCAGCGCCACAACAGGCGAGGGAGGGAACAGGTTCCTCAAAGGGTTTGGTCTGTTTGATAGAGTGCAGGTAAAAATGTAACAAACGTTGCAACTTTGGTCCCCAATTAAACAGTCGACCTACCGGACTACCTTGGCCTGTCGCGATAAAAGATAAATCAATTAATCGCACGATAAATTAAACCTATCGACCTCATTTTAATTATCGGCCTTATTGTCTGTTCCTGCCTCTTTTTTTTTTTCTTTCTCTTGATGACACTGAATGAAAAAAGGCTCAGCTCCAGTGTTCTCCACTGACCTTACCTTCCTATTTCCTTAGTGTAATGTCCAGTGCACACAAAACGAGTTGTCGGCCCATTTTCAAAACCTGAGAGACACATTAGCCAACAGAAATCCTAGATATAACGGTGTGGTGTCCAGCCACACAGCCATTATTTTGGACTTGTAGCCCAAAATAATGGCTATAAGTCCAGTTAACTAATTTTAATATCAGGCATTAATCAATGCTTTATTAGAATCTACCTGTGATGCATGTGGCTAGAGTCAGCGTAAAGTCCTGACTGAATGAAAATCATTATAACCTATTTATGTCACGTTAACGAAGAACAGCTGAAAACTTACTGGGTTTATCAACTGCGGTAGCGATTTGGCTCCAACTCCTCTCCTTGTCATTTCTATATTCTTTGCACGAAATGTTGAATAAATATTAATGTTTCCACATATCATCTCTGATGTCCGCTGGACTTCGGTTGCGCTGAGTCAGCTGTTTGGGATTCCCCTCCGTAATTTCCCCTCAGAAAGCACGGAGGAGAGTCCCGCTTTCTGATTGGCTACCTGTCACATTCAGCGTTAAGCTCCCAGTCAGGGAAAACCCCTGATTTAGATCGGAGCGGCCGTAACCCACCACATACTGCAGGATGATGGGTTACGAAATCACCAGCGACAATCTTAGATTGGCCAACGATCTAAGATTGTCTACGGGGAGAATAGGGGCAAAAAATCGTGTAGTGTGAACGACTGCATTAGGTAGTCGGATGTGCCCATCTTCTCTATTTAAATATAGTGATTACTGAAGGGCAATATACAGACTTCATAATCTGCACTCTTTTGGTTGAATGCAGAATTTATTTCCACTTTGGCTTTATGTTGTTTACTTTTTATTCAAGTACGTTTTTTGTTAATGGAGACTGAGAGTCCATTTTATTTTTATTTTTGGTTGTTTTGTTTTAGTTTATCAGTTCCAGTGTTATGTGTTCTTTTGAAAATAAAGTGTAAAATAAAGTGTAAGTAGCGTGCATTTCCATTAAATAAGTGTCAAATAGTCTTGAAACAATATTATCGTTTATCGCAATAATTTTTCAGACAATCGCTCAGCAAAATTTGTTATCGTGACAGGCCTAGGACTAACAAGTGTGAAAACACTTCAAATCAGCTGATGAAAATAAAAATATCTTCTTGAAGGTTTAATAATTTTAAATGGTTGTACTGCAGATCTGCAGACAGAGACGCACAAGAGGCATGAGAAGAGCTGGAAGTCGGAAAAGGAGTCAAAAGAACTTTTTTTTTACCGTTTATTTGGAAACCTAAACAGAACCTAACCAACAAGGAGGCACTGCTTTTTTCTCATACATAAATAATACCGTCATAACTTTTCAACTAAATATTCTATATCCATATGTACAGATTAAATCCACATCATGTCAATAGGGCCAGATTCCATTTTATATATGCACATATATTCATCCACCATAATTTATCATTCCCTGCCTCCCAACCCATTTACCAGACTGATCCCTCTAAAGCAAAGACTCATCAGCTGGATGCTCCGGCTTCATCCGCTAAGATAAATATATACAATGTGTTTAGCAGCTTAACAGGGCCAGCGAGCGTGCATGAAATTATGCATAGACAAACAGCACACTCGGAGCTGTCTGTGTGTACATTCAGCAGTGCTGACTGGAGACAGCAGGAGACGGTAAACAAGGCAAAAAGAACAAGCTGACCTCTATTCGTGCAGATTCGTTGACCGCTCTGGACCCCCGCCTAATGTACGCAATAAAACACTGATCAGGTTAAAACACGGTTAATTTTAAACGGTTCTTATTCTGCACGTTCAATATCCGGGCTGGTAAAGTGAATTCATCAAGTTGTACTCTGTGGTTTCTACAGTTGAATATGCAAATTTGGTAGAAACAAATATGAGCAGGAGAGAATAAATAGTGTACAATTGGATAGCTTTTGCCTGTTTTCCCTTAACTGTGTATTTGTGAAAAGGCCAAGAGTGAAACCCCTCGCTAGAAGACCTTTCATAAATGTTAAGATCTCCCCCTGCTAGTCTTGAAAATGCGCTACAGAAAACAAGTCTAACTAGAAATATCTGATACCAAAGCAGGAGATATTAATGTTGAATAAAACATGAATCTTTCCTTGTTCAACAGGAGTGGTTCCACGGTCAAGCCCATAATTTCAGTGAACAGCCTAATGAAACGATTTAGAGCCAAAGAAAACTAGTCTGAGTCTACAATTTCAATAACAAGTGGGTTTTAACTCTCGGCTTTGTTACGGTGCCAGATTCGCTCGACGTTTTCACAATGACCCACACGTCAAAAGGGGCTGCAACTGTGTGGGAGACAGAAGTACAGAGGAAACAATGCAGGAAAACATGACCTCGAATGTGAGCAGCAATAACTCAGACCAAAGTAACATAGCGTACAATGAGCAGACACTCTTCTCTACAAGTGCAAAACAAAGGTTGCTTGTGTAAGCGTCTACTGCAAAGCTTATTAAGGCTAGCAAAATGTGCTAGCCCCAAAAAGTTCAAACTAAATTCACAGAGGTGTACAGGAGAAGAATTTCCTTGCATTTAGAACAGAAGCCTAGCAATGATGCAATGTCAAGTAGATCTGCCTGTTAGCTACTGGCCACTGGCCAGAGGAGAAATTATGCTAATTTCCTTATCAGTTTAGCTAAATTCATACAAATTTATTGTCCTGATTTAGATTCTGGTCGATATTAAAACAGATTTACAGTACTATCAATCCAAAAAAAATATTTTTTTTCTATGGTTTTCATCTTTTTTCTTGAAATTATAAAAGATTATGTCTTGCTACAAACTAACTGATGACATGTACAGGGTGTACTCCGCCTCTCACCTAATGACCACCGGAGATGAGCACCAGCTCAATGTTGGTACCAGGCAGGTACGGACAATGAATAGATGGATTGTTGCAAACTAGTGGCTTTGCTAAGAGATGCTAGAATCTGTATAGAATACATTCATTCATTAAGGATGTTTTCTATAGGGGGCTGTTTGTAGAGTTACAGTCAAAACTTAACATGAATAATTTTGGTCTGTCGTAGATTTAGTTTTGAAAGACATATTTTCACCTTGTCACTGAAAGAATAACATGGTGAAACTTTGAGAAATCTTTAAGTTTTAAGCTAACTGTTTAATTAGCAAGTTATATTTAGTTCATCAACTAAATATTAAATATCTAGTTAGAGATGTAACGCAGTACAAACTAACTCAGTACTTAATTCAAAGCCAAGTACCGAGTTAGCAAGTTAATATTTACCTCCGACCTTAATATTTAGCATTGAGCTAGCTAAATAGTTATCTTACAAACTAAATATTTAGCTAGCTCAGAGCATGAAGCCATTTGAAAGCAGGACTTAATAAACAGGTCCAGAAGACAATGCTTTTATTTCGGTAGTCCAAGAAAATGTGCCTGTTATCATAATAATTAGCTTTGTAACTAAATAGCAATATTTAGCTTGCTAACTAACTATTTGGGTGAAAATGAGACTTTGAAAATGAGTCCCTATTTGTTTCTCTTATGAAATTCTAAATAATCCAAATTATTGTTAATTTCTTACTAACTTTTACAATCACCCCATACTGTTCAATGGTTGTAAAACCAACTTTCGCTACAATCCTTTCTGTTGTATGTCTCTACATTACACCTAAAAACTATAACTGTAATTTTCAATACCAGAGAGTCATAAAATGTAATTAGTTCTGGAATTTAACAAATCTAAAAGTTTTGGCCTAAACTACGTTACCTTGAACCCTTCACCTCAGTTTTGGATATTTTTATGCAGCATTTGTAAGGTTTTCTTTCAATAATAAACATGTGTAGCAGATCTGGTTGTATGGATAAGGTCGGTGTCTTGGTGGGAGGTAAACAGGACTGCTTTGAGCTCATCTGCTGGAACACCTTATTCCACTTGTTTGCAAAGCCTCCAAAATGTCTCGAGGCAAACTGCATGTTCTTATGGCTTTCTTTGTACCACGCTTCCATAAAGGCCAGATGTGTGGAGCAAATAATTAACAGTTGTCTTGTCAAGAGATTTACTCAACTAAGCTGTAAAGCTTTCGGCTGCTTCTCCAACTAATGTTCTTGTTGTCGGTGGGAGGATAGCTATTTCTTTTGCAGTTTTGCCACGCTCATAATTTTTGGATGGTAGATTGAAAAACGACCTCGAGAAAAGTTCCAAGCTTGGGATAAAACCTGTTTTAAAGCCTCCCCACAAATTTATTCCTTCACTATCTGTGTTCTTTGCTCTTCAATAAACAACTTCACTAAAGAGTACTCACAATTCATATTGTGATTAAATTCTATAAAAGCAGAGTGATTATATAGGATTTTATTTAGGGGTATTGGAAGAAAGGAGGCTGAATGCGCATGCACAGATTTTTATTTATGAAAAATTGTTGCATTTTTGCAGGAGTATGATGACATTAGAAAGGGAACCAAGAAGTGCTTAATGCAACACCAGGCTTTTAGGATACAGCACCGTATTTTCAAAAAGTTTAGATTCAGAACGGTGACGATGGAGAGTTGCCATTTATGGAACGATCTTGACGGCGAGATAAAACAATCTAAATCTCTTTCTGCATTTAAAAGAAATTAGAAAATATTATGACGAAGCGATATGGCTGATGTTTTGTTGTGTTTTTTTTTTTTTAGATATATTTGAAATATGTCTGCTGAGTAGCTTATTTTTGTTTTGTGTGAACTAGGGGCGATATAAATTTAGACTTCTTCCTGCTCCTTTTCATTCATTTCTATTAGTTGCGACATGAACAACTCCTATTTATTATTGAGTGAATGAAACAAAAAATTAAATGAAAAATGTAGCCCTGTGTGACTTGTGTAAGTCCCAAAAAAATAAAAAATAGGAGAGAAATGAAGCATCTCGATGGAGTGACCAGGAAGATAAATCAGTCAGTCACTGTGTGCATGTCTGAATTGTCTGATTGTGCCTGAGTGTGCGCTGCCTGCTTCCATCTCGCAAATCTCCGTGTGCTTCTAATTTGTAGTGACCTCTCCATTGTCGGGGAGCAGATGAGCCGGCTGCAGTGCTGCGCTGATTGAATGGAGTCCACTGACGCTGCCTCTCCGTTTTCTCCACTATTCCCCTGGCTGTCTCCCCTCATTCCCATCCCAGTGTGTTGCTACAGCAGAGGTAGCCTGGGTAACTCACACTCCAGCGCGAGGCACACACTTACAGCCCAGGGCAACGAAAAAGGGGGCAGGGAGAGAGGGTTTGGGGGGGGGGGGGCTGATTTCTCTTTATTGCTCTGATCAAAACATTAATCCACCCCATCCGTCCTTCTCTCCCTCCTTCCATTACACTCACCTTATTAAATCACTCCTCTCCCTTTTTCAGATGGATTTATCCGCAGGTATTAGCTCGCCTCCATTTTGAGTTTAGTATTTGAAATCAATCACATACAAATCTTGATTCAAAGGATTTGTCTTTCTCACTTTGGTTCCCAATAGTTTGATATTACTTTATTGTTAAAGACACTGCTGTGAATTTGGCAATGAAATGTCATTGCTTGGCTACCAGGATATACAGAGAAAATACAGAAAACTACAAGTGTGATTATGAATATGTATTCATAAAAGTGTTACTGGTGCAGGGAGGGGAAAAAACAATATAAAATACATATACAATCAAAGTATCTCAGATTGTCTTAACGGGGGAATTATTGGTCAGAGACGCACCAATCAGATGTTAATATCAGCATCGGTCCAAATAGTGAAAGAAATTCTAGATCAGTTTTTGCAGGCAGAAGGGCATATCTACTCAGTCTAATTCTATGATTTGTGCTCTAAGTGATGTCATGCTTTATTATTTGTTTTAAATGATATTTAGAATGACTAATTTCACTTTCTGAACCATTTGAAGGAAGGTGGTAGCCTATTGTCTTTATCAGTTTCAGTTTATCATTTATTTTACATTGGCTCTAATTACACTGACAGAACAAATTTAAGTTGTGTTGTTTTTGCATGATTCACCAAGCTTGTGAAGCTATTGTTGTATCTAAGTGTGCTGTACTGGTTATCAAATAAATTTGTAGTTCAGTATATTTGTGTCTGTGTTGAAAAAACTAACATTTTAAGTCAATTCAGCTGTTTCTCTATCAGATTGGTATATCAGTATCGGAAGTAAAAAAGAAAAACGAATTGGATCGGCGCATTACTAATCATAATGCATTAAACAGCTAACATTGTCTCATTTTAAACCCATTCAGTAAATTAACTCTCTGCGTTCAGCAGGTCAGCTCAGGATGATGAAACAACCCTGAAAAGTTGAAAGCAGAAATCTTTTTGCTTCCTTTGGTTTTGCTTTTGGAAATGGGTCAGAGAGCTCGAATTAGACTCCTACAGAGTGACTGCCAGAAGAACTTGTGTTTCCTGCAAATCAAAAGGGCCTCTATTGTTAATGTTTGAGGGAAGTAGCAATAAAAGCCAGGGAATAAGCGCTGGATTTGCTGAGAAAGCATAAAATATTACTCAAGGGTTTGAGTCTGTGTGTTTTAGGAATTCAGTAGTCTAATTACCCAGTAGAGAAGATATACTACTTTAGGGTATTTCCTGCACAGATGTTTGTGAGCACACGCACACACGCACGCGCGCGCACACGTACACACACACACACACACACACACACACACACACACACACACTTCAAAGACACTTGTTACAAGCAGGAGCTGATGTTTTAAATGCAATGTGTTATCTGTGCTCAGAGACACACACGCAAACATAAAAAATTTAATCTGTGATCCAAAATTGCTCTGGATGGCTTCAAATGAGAAATTAAGTAGCTTTTCAAGGGGGCAACTAATCCATCTGAAGGGGGCAATTCTCACTAAGAAAACCTTTGTGAAAACTTTACACTCACAGAGAAACTATTAGATTACCCGTTATTTTATCTGAACACCAATTTAAATAACTCTAAATTTCCTAGATGCGTTTTGAAAAAAATAGCTTTGTTATGCAACAATAATCCGCCTTTCGGTTCTGCTGTTCTTTTTCTTAGTTGTTTTTTCTTAAAGACATTAAACTGGCTTTTATTAGTTGTGAGTGAGATGAAGTGACAGAATTATGTAGACCTTTGCGCTGCAGTTGAATGAATGAGTTCCTAATCTAAAAAACAAGAACATGAAAAACTAGCAGGAATAAAGTGACAAAGTTTGAGGCAAAATCTTAATTTGACAAAATGTACTTGGTTGTATTTTATAGGATATGATTTTGTTAAGCTACATAAATGGCCACAGTTGCAGGTCTTTGAATTTAAGCCGCGTAAAACAGCTCAGATGTCTTGAAACAGAAGTTCCTATCAGACTTTGTTGTATGTTTTGATATCTAAAGGTTGTTAAACATTATGAAATAAGGCAGATTTTCATAATATCCCGTCATATCTGTGACGAGGCGTCACTACGTTATGCTTTCCGGACAAACAGTAAAATTCACTCTGCTCTGCTTACAGAAAGGGGTA
Source organism: Poecilia formosa (assembly GCF_000485575.1). NCBI lineage: Eukaryota > Metazoa > Chordata > Actinopteri > Cyprinodontiformes > Poeciliidae > Poecilia > Poecilia formosa. The sequence continues at coordinate 983,018 of NW_006800089.1, forward strand.
TAAATAAAGTCAACACCATGTATTTATTAAAAATATAAATTGAAAAAAGATTTTTTTTTTCTAAATTTGATATACCTTTTACATTATTTTATATTTTGAGAGATATAAAAAAAAGAAATCTAAATATGACATTTGCATGAATAATTTTAGCTGTGGCTAATGTATCCACCACAAGCTTATATTTATCACTGAATGTCAAATGTTTATGTAGATTGTTTTTTATTGAATCCATCTTTGATGATTCTGTTTGATTCAGTAAGAAAAAAATTTTTCGCATCGGAAATTTCTGGTTGAGTAAGTAAAACATGATATAAAGTAAAATAATTTAAGATGGTTGCAGAATGTCATTTTCTACTTTTCCAATGTGTAGTAATAGATAAATAGCCCATAATCTACACTCAAATTATCATATCTGTTTAATCTTAAACAATATTTGCAAAGCAGTGTTGAATTTCCTGCTTTCATTCTTATTAGAATTTTTTTTTTTTAAATTAAATTAAGATAGTTAGTAAAGAAACCACAAAAACGGATATTTGTATGCGCAGTAATGTTTTAGCTGTAAGGGCTCAGGCATTTTTCTAATGAGGTCAGTGAAACAACAATGCAGCCTGGCTCAAAACTCTGGGAAATACAATCTAATATTATGGTCATCCCCAATAAGTCATTAAGCACTTTATCCATCAAATAATCATTGCAACTTCAGCCCTAATCACCATTTATTCACTACCAGCAAATGGAGGTCAGAAAACCATACGACTTCTGTAAGCTCAGAGCAGCTCTGCAGGCTGAAACACAGCTGCTCTCCAGGATTATCTAGCTGTCTGCAAACACACGAGAACACACCTCTTTATCTCACCACACACACAGGTGTCAGGTTTGACTGATCTTATCACACTACACAGATTTGTATGCGGTAGACACACATCTCTTAGGCCTATATAAATCATTCCCACATAGTTTCCCTGAGTCACACAGACTGAGCAGCTCTCAGACGTAGAGCGATAGCGCCATTATGTAAAGATATGTACAAGTCGTTGATCGCATAAGTATCTGTTTTCATTCAGATGATAGACAATAGATCTAAAAAAGCTTAGCGATTGTTTTAGTCTCGTACAATTAAATTAAATATATTCTAAGCCTGATTCATCCATGACATTGTCAGAGGTTAGGCTAGCTGTTGAATTGTTCCTATTCCAAATTACAGTATAATCCTACATTACAATAATGTTAAGAAATAAACTGATAAAATCCTGATATAATTCAGCCAATGACAAAATACAGATTTTTTTATTTCAAATAAAGTGGAAAAAAGCTATAGAAAGCAACGTGGCTCTGTGAAAAATGAAATTACCTGAATTTATGAATTAAAGCGGCAGTATTATGTAAAATTGACTTGAGTGAGCTATACATCATGTTATAATTTTATTCCCTCATCAAGTGTTGCCTCGATTTTTACATTCATGACAGAGATCCTTTAATCTCCCATGGCAACCATTCAGCTGTGGAAAACATATGGGTGGACTTAGCTCCGCCCTCCTCAGAGATGCAGTTTCCAAGCTTCTACTTCACAGAGCACCACCCCACACCCCCACAATCCCCCTGAAGTCCCTTCAGACTAGCCAGCAGCAATTAGCAAACACCTGGTAGAACTGCGCATTTGCTGAGCTCATTACAGGAGCAACTTCTCAGTGAAACACTGGTAATAATGTTGTTAAAGGGTTAATATGTTGTTAAAGGGTTAATGTTGTGATGACTTCCTGAAGGCAGAGATCCAGAATGAGCAGGATTTTTTAAAGAGACAGAGGGCCAATTTCAAAGTGTTCAACCAGGAAGTAAAATTTCTTTTAAGTCATATTTTATATGAATAGCATTTTTATAATAACTGAGGGTGACAGTTAGTTGACTGTGATATGAAACGGGAAGACACATAATACTGCCCCTTTAGTGCAGTTAACTAACCTCAATTTTTTTAAATGTTGAGAATTAAATTTCACTAGCACCGCTCAGGACTGAAAACTGATGCGTAGAATCAAGAAATTACTTAAACATAAAAGATAAAATGTCTTGCAAAGCAACACATCGTTCCGCAATGTAATGAAATTTCTAAGAACGCCTTATTCAGAAAGTTAAAGAAATCCCTTTTCTTTCTCTAATGAGAAAGAAAAGGGTTCAAATTGCCCTCGACATGAGAAGTCTAAGGCCAAAACCACTGCTGACGGCCATTTCACATATCGTCACCTCCCTACTATTCACAGGAGCAGCTTTAACTATCAATTTAAAGGTTTCTTGGCATAGTTCATTTCAAATATTTTGTTTGTGATGCTTCATTTCTAGAAGACTCATTAAAGTCATTATACCCTGAACCCATTATATCCTGGTTGATAATCATTTTGACATGTCACAAAATTCAACACGGTCCACTGATTCCAGATCAGAAGCTTCAGAGGTAGACTTTGAATGGGGGTCATGGGATCTGTCCCATATGGTGCAGATGGGGCACTCTATACCCCCTAGTCTAAACAGACCCTGTATCACCCCAACGTGACCTTTTTGATGCGACTCTGAACCCTTGATATTGGTATCCCATCGGAAAAAAATATAATAACAAGGTTTTCTTGGAATACCAAAACCAATTTCATTACATAGAAAATAGAAAAACAACCTAAAACTACAATCAACAGATAAGAATTTAAGAAGCATCAAAAATTAAAATGAGAACATTCATTTTCTTGTTTGCACCAGTACATATAATCCAACATAATTTTGTTTTCTAATCAGAGCAAATCTCGACGTTTCAGCCCACAGTGCCGCAAAAAATAAATCAACGCCTTCTTTTTCTTCAAACATTGCATCATTTCCAGGGTTTTATATACAAAACTGTAAACTTTGATACCAAATGACAAGTTTTATTTTCCCTTGACAGGCAGTTTCAATTTTTTTAATTACAGCCAGGAGCCTGGAGGCAGCAAATATTCATTACTTGACAGCTAAAACTCTTATTGCCGTGATTAAAAACAGAACACTTTTTGCACGTTTGGGGATATATTTTTCCAGGTTCAATAAATCATCTCGCGGATGCTTGAAAATCATGCTGTTCACTCCCCTGCAGTCATGTTTGATTTGAAGGCAGTCACAAATCTAAATGGGTTGGCAACACAATATGGATATAACAACTTCTAGGAGCGCTTTCCATGTGAATGAACTTGGCTGTTCATCATTCTGTAGACCGCATCTGTTCCTATTGGCAGATTTGCAGAGCTGGTTTCTCAGGAGTTCATCGCCTCGTTTTATCTCTCAGCAGCCCATCAACTATCCTTTAAGGCTTACCCAGAAACTTTCTCGTGTTGGGGTGTAAAAAGTTGAGATCTTGGAATGTTAACAACAGCACTAGGTACAAGTGTGGCTCACAGTGTTTTTAAAATCAGAGCAAGTCCAAACTGTTATGAATGGGCCTTTATAGGGCTTAGAGATTCGCCCCTTGTATTAATGTTTAAGACTCTTATTTTGAAGTAACAAAGGAAGCAGTGGTTTTGAGTGGCCCTGTTGTTCTGACAAAGGCATCGACAATACTCAAAAATAAAAATATTAAAGCTTCAAGCACTTTCAGTAATAAAAAGAAAATGAGGACAAGCACTGTGAGTCAGTAATGCTAGCATCCGCTCCAGAGGTTTGTGCTGGTAAACTTCCTACCAATATTTTTTCCTCTCCTATGTTGGGATTGAACAAAGTGAAAGAAAACAAATTTGATTTTTAGAACAGAAAGTGATAAAAGAAAAAAAAAACATTCTTAATGTGGGTTTCGCCATCGTTAGCTATGTTTCCATCGAATTGTCAATCAAATTTTGAATGAAAGAAAAAAAACAAAACGCAAATTAGATTTTGGAGTGAATCAACCAGGCTACGCAAAGCAGAACTTTGTCAGATCTTGACGCTACGTGTGGCTGTAATAAACTCAGAAAAATGGAGACTGTTGAAAGTGTGCAGCTATCGGGCAGTTTGTATTTGTTCTGTCATGTCATCTAGCATTAGAGATGTTGCACGCTGACCAGAGATGCAGATCAATACATGCATCAATACATGCATGTCAGGTAAATGATTGCTACGTGAGAACTTACTCGGTAGACGTTTCCCTCTCTGCTTTAGCCCATTAACTCTCAAAAGTCAAAAATCACCCATAGCAAGACTAAAAATTTTGCAAAATTGAGGAAATTATTTTGAATTTTGTCGTTTCGATAAACATTTTCTAAAGCTAATTTTCAAAATGTGCATAAAAATGTTATGTAAACATTGCTATTGTTTATCATCTTTATATATTAAGTCCACCACATAAAACTTTAATCCAAAAATATTGCCTCTTCCAGTCTAAAGCCTTGTCTACATGGGGACAGAATGCACAAACGCAGCAGAAAATATCCACTTTGCTTAGCATCTGTCTTAATTTAGAGAGGGACTTGTAGAATAAGATGGCATATAGAATAGGTTTATGATCGTAGTCAACACGTTTTTTGTGACCTGTTCTAAATTTGCATGAGAAGGACCAAAATTTAACTTTCACAATGAAATATAAGGGATAATTTGATTATAAATTTGTGAAAGTTTAAAGTAAAACCATCAATGAGAAACTGTTTACCGTCAAAGCTGATTTCGTTTTAGAAAAAACGCCTCTGGGAGTTTCCACATCTGTAGGTGACTTACTAAGACCATGCTGGTGTACAAACACAGGTGCATACGATTCTTTTCCAACAACAAAATCAGTGTACCAACTGCAGCGAAAATACAAACACTGCATAGAAGCAGGTTTGCTAACGGTTTGGGGTCTGTTTTTACCAGCAACACAGGTGCAGCTTGAATCCTGTAGCTATAACACAGGCTTTATAAGCATGAAACCGATAACCTGCTTGGGTAGTCACAACACATTTGAAAATGGTCAACTAATTCATTTTAACTTGGACTGTGTCCGGAAAGTATTCACAGCGATTCACTTTTTCCACATTTTATCTTGCGGGCTTATTCCAAATTGTAATTAAATGAATCTATTTCCTCAAAATTCCACACACAAATACCTCATTATGACAATGTGGATGGAAGTCTGAGTGTTTTGCACATTTTTTAAAACAGAAAACCAAGAAATCGCATTACATTTACATTTATTGAGGCACTTTGGACAGCAATTACAGCCTCAAGCCTTTTTGAATAATGATGGCACAAGCTTAGCTCACCTAAGTTTGACCCATCCTTCTTTGTAGATCCTCTTCAATTCCATCAGGTTGGATGGGAGATATCTATGCAGCCATTTTTAGATCTCTCTAGAAATGTTCAAACAAATTCAAATCTGAACTCTGGCCTGATAGTAGGATTGCTGCAGAGATGGTTGTCCTTCTGGAAGGTTCTTCTCTGTCCACAGAGGAATGCTGGGGAGTGACAGAGTGACCATCAGGTCTCCTCCCTGACTGAAGCTCTACTTTCCCAATCCAATCATTCAGTTTAGATGGCCGGTCTGGGATGAGTGCTGATTGTTCCAAACTTCCTCCATTGACCAATGGAAGGGTACTGAGGTACTGAGCTCATTGGGACTTTCAAAGCAGCAGGAATGTTTCTGTACGGTTCCCCAGATTTGTGCCTCAAGACAATCCCATCTCTGAGGTCTACAGACAGTTCATTTCATTTAACACTCTGGTATTTGTGCTCTGCGCTGATGTTATGTGTGAAACCTTCTGCAGACAGGTGTGTGCCTTTCCAAATCAAGACCAGTGAACTGAATTTACCAAAGGTGGTTTCTATTTAAGTTGTATCAACATCTCAAGGATGATCAGAGAAAATTTTCAGCTTCATGGCAAAGGCTGTGAATATTTATATATATGTGATTTCTGGGTGTTCTTTTTTTAAAAAAAAAAAAGCCTGCAAAACTCTCATTGTCTCCATGTTGTCATAACGGAGTATTTGTGTGTTGAGTCTTGAGGAAAGTGATCAATTTAATACAATTTGATTTAAGGCTGTAACCTAACAAAATGTACTTTCCAAATGCACTACAAGATAACGGATCAGTGCATAATGGATAATGGACATGTCCTTTGACCAAATAGATACTTTAATCACAGTGATATTCATTTAGAGATTTTTTCAAATTATTGTAAAAGGTATCTTAGCTTAACAGAAGAACCTGCAAGAGAAAAATCACTTTGGTGATAATGATGCTTTTTACCACAAATATGAACTAAAATAAGCAAGATCACCAGTACATTTAGAAAACAATGATCCATAATAAAAATAACCAAAATTTTATTATGGATAAAATTTTGGTTATTTTTATCAATAACCAAAATTGTATACAAAGTAAAAACAAATACCTCACCTAAAAAATCCAAACTAACCCTTTAAAAAGTGTTTCTCTTGGTTAACAAATACAGAAGTAGTAGTAGTATTAAACACAAAGATTGTGATTAATCCAACTAATACTTATTTGTTTTCTAAATATTAAATAATACCTGCTATGTGAAATAGTACGATACCAGCTGAGTAATCCAGAGATGGTAAGGCAGTTTGCCACAGATGCAGCTCAATGATGAATCTAAAAATAAATTCTTCAAAACAAGGATTTCTGTTTATTATTGTGTCATTATTATAATTTATTTCATCACATCACAAGGAACATTACACTATCTCCACCTTTTCACTCCCCATTTCCTGTATTGAAAATTTGGAAAATTTATTAAAGTTTCTTTACATGTTTATATAAAAAGTAACATTTTACTTGCTGTTAATCAGTTCTCTTCATTTCTCCTGTCTGTTGACCTCTTTTCTATTGATAGTGATTCATCCTACAATGTGGGGTCTTACTTTTAAAATAATCAAAATATATCAGTGACATTTTATACAATTGTGAAACAAAGACATTCATTAAGCCAATAACTCTGTTTCCTCCCAACATTTTTATCTATTAAGGCGTCTCAAGATCAAGCCATCAGAGAAGCAGAATCAATAATGTGAGGTGACAGATCGACACGAGCAGTTTGATAAATTCATCTGATACAACTTTCCCCACCCTCACACCATTCATTCCCAACCAATTTTAAAGCTCTGCTGCCCCCTTCCACCAACACCACCCAGCACAGCATCCCACTCTCCTCCAGGCTCCCCCCAATACAAAACTTCAAACCTCATCGCCACTGCTGTCCGCTGCGCCACGCCCCTTCGTCCCACCCCGCCGACCTCTTTCCCGTTTCTATCTTTATTGAAAAATGTTGATCTGATTATGGCGTTTGATCTGTCCCAAACAAACAAGTGCGGCAGCAAGGCTGTACACACTTTTCTCATCAAGCAAAGTGCTATTCAGAAGCAGAATGAATAACATTCGGATGTCGCCTGCTTATTGTAAAGGATAAGAACCTTACCAGGAAACATAACCTCTCTAACATCTAAATTCAGGGACTTGATAAGTCTCTAATCCTTTGTTTAGGTATGTGGCTCCAATCAGGTCGCAGTGGTATGAGAGGTTGTATGTGTGTGAGTGCATGTGCTTGTGTCTGTTATGTAGCGCTGCATCTGCCAGAAAAATGAGTCATGTTGCCTGAACATGGTGAATATTTACAGGAAAACACGAAGAGTCAGAAGCAGAATCGCAAACAAGTTTTACGCTCAACAGCTTCCTTTGCTTGCAAAATCTGAGTCAGGAAGGGGCGGAAGAAAAAAAAATAGCAAGGGAACGGGAAAATGAAGTCCTGGACAAACAACAAACGGCCAACCAATGCTGATTCGGTTATAGTTTGGATTGGGGACAGATTAGTGGGAATATTAGGATGGGATTTACTGGCCAGGTTAAGCCTTTTGATCGTCAAGTAAATATGGCTTAGTGGCCGCAGACGAAGTGATGTCACATGGAAATAATCCGGCCATGATTTCGGTATGATTTAGAAACTGTTTGGTAATCCACTCATGATTTTAATATGCTGTCAACATAGTACAGGCTATGGAATGACTGTCTGGGTGTAAGTGGCTGATGTCTTAACATGTGTGATAGAAATCGCTGTTTTTACAGGAGTAGTTGTAAGCTGGGCCTCTTTAGGGTGTACAGACCGCTGGTCATAGCCTTTTTAGACCGCATCAGCATCAGAAAGGGAAACATCTCGTTTCAAAACGGCCATAAAGGATAAATATAATCATGTCCAATAGAAACCTATTTCAAATCGATCTTTAAGGTGCAGTGCAAAATGTAGTGTAAAATCAAGTTACAAATGACGATTAAGTTTATAAATTGAACATTTGTTTGAGCATGAACTTGGTTGCTCCAAAGCTGTAATTTTAGTTTCTTTGAGTCATTCAGAGGTGGACATGCTGGTCTTCCAGAGATCATTGGCTGACTGAAAAACCCAAGTGTGCTTGAGTTTTAAGACCCAAACTCATGGCCGAACCAGACTGAATCAGGATTTTCTGATGACTATCACACTACTAATTTACGGTTTTCAATTAATCCCAGATATAACAGGACGAACACCTTCCAAACTGCTCAACTAAGAAAATCTTCCCAAAAGTCTTGAGGATCTGGTCAAATAAAGCATAGTGTGAAGTGTACTGAAGATTTCATTCTTTCATAAAATAAGCAAAAGTAACTTGTTCATTAAAAGAGAAACTTTTTAGAGAGAGCAACAATCTAATTAGTAGTAAAGAGCTCCAGCTTATTTCATAGTTTCTATTGGAGGAAAAATAAATACATTGTCTTTTTAGGTAGCAAAAATCCCAAGTGCTTTTTGTGACCATTATTTTTATTTTCTCATGAGTTTTAAATGGTAACCAATGGTAACCAATCTGTAATTGTAACACCACAGAGCAGTGAGTGAAAATAAATACTGTTTACATGGGTGTAAGTAATGACAAGGTGTGTGTAAGAGTGTAGAGGGGCACTGACAGAGGGGTAAAGCTCTGTGTGAGAAATGCTTGTGCTTATAGCAGTACATAATTAAGTATAGCATATGTATGGGTATGGTTGGTCCGTGTGCTGTTTTTGTTTTTCCACATTCACATCTGTGGATGTGAATGTGGAATCCCCAAGCCCCCCTTCCACTTTAAACACACACACACGCTGACACTTACAGTACACACAAACACAAACACCAGCTCCAAAAAAATCCCCTGAAAGCTTTTGATCTGTGGAAAGTGTGGAACTCCCCGAGTAAAGGGATAACTCGCTTTTTTGTCTATTAGACACGCACATGTTCCTGCTCGCTAATTCAAATCAACATAATCTTTTCTGTAAGAAAAGATGAAAAAGCAAAACTTTTTTTTAGGTCTGATTTAGGTGGACAAGTGTGGCCGGGATGGAGGATGCACACACATATATGTGAATCTGTAGAATAGGCGCCAGAGCATGTTTGTGACAGCAGCCTCCACTAACAACAGCGTTCCCCGTCTTCAAAAGGCACCCAGTGGGGAGCGTGTGCGGGAATGCCGGGAGATGATCGTTCCCCTCATGTTCCCCTGAGGGATTTATCCTGCATCCCCCTCTACCGCCCCAACCTCCTCCTATACATCCCACCGGCTTCACCTCGCATGGATCCGAGCTGCGGATGCGAGCACGTGCTACGCGCTGCGGTGGAGATGATGAAAGTAAGTGAGGGATGACCTAAAAATGTCACCATGAGGAAAAAGGGGAAGCAGCACAAAGTCGGTGGTGGCAAGAAGGAAACAAAAGAGGCTCAATATTAAGGGGAGATGAAGGGAAAATATTAAATTTGGTGGCATTAGATTTTTTTTTTATCTCACTTTCATGCACATAGGACCTCATACATACATAACACTTTTGGCAGAGAGACTTTCTTTTGCTGACTTTACATTTAAATGAGAAGAGGGGATTATCCTAATGTCTCGTGCTTTAGAGGACGAGTGGCACACACATCCTTCGCATGTGGGACAAGCGGAGGGGGGGTTCATTTTGTTACCATGGTGACAGACGGCCAAGGCGAGCCGCAGAGGGGGTAAATCTCGAGTCAAAACATTTGCAGCATGGGGTGTGCCATTAGGATGTTCATCACACACACATAAAACCCGGCCCAGCCTTATCTCCTCCTCGGCTCCCCGCCTTCGCCTTCCTCCACTCCTCGCCATCGTTTCTTCCCTCTTTCCTCTCTCGGGCAGAGGGATGGAGCAGAAAGTGGCGTGTAATTACATCCTAATCTTTGGCTGCTATCTCTTCTGCTACAGGGGCCGCTGGTACAGTGAGCTGGCGGGGCGGGAAGGGGAGGGAGAGGGTGATGCGCGAGCGCACAGAAGCTCGCACATCTCCCTCAATTTCATCCAGAAGTCGACACGTTCAGTCTGAGAGGCTCGCGCGGCTCTGTGAATTCCCCTCTTGACTGACAGAAGAAAATGTTCTGAGAGACAGATGGGCGTCTGATTTTTTTCTTTTCCTCTTTTGCTTGAGAGCATACATGTGCCTTTGATTCTGTAATTGCGCTTTACGACATAAAGCAGTTCTGACACAAATTAGTGAAGAGAACGTCGTCTGAGCATTAGAGTTGATCGTTCCAAACGCGGGATGTTGTCGGCCTGTTTTCAACCCATTCAAGCTAATGCAGTGTGTAAGTGTCTACACCTGCCACCTCTGAACCGTAAAACATAAAAGGTATAAATTAAAGATGTGATGTGATTCAACTATGAGCAAAAAGTAAAGGGACAACTCGCTTTGCTCTGATATCTCAACATAAAATTGCAAACAATTGCTTTCAAAGGTCACCTAAAAAGTTTCACAAAATCCATATAGTACAACAGACAGGTCAGGAAAAAAAGTTGGGGAGAAGTTTAAAAGCAAAGTTAAGTTATAAAAGAGTATCCCAAGCTAAGGCTATATCATGTATAAATCATGGTTGTATGGAAAGCCATTGCTGGAAAAAGTTGGAATAAGTTCCCATTTAAAGTTTGTCACAAGGACACAGCAGTGGAGGTCAAAACTAAACAAGGGTTGAATGATGGGAAAAACTAAAACTCTACATCAGTCCAAACACCCTTCCCCCACTGTTAATGATAGTGGGGGCTTTTCTTCCATGTACACCTGTAAATTTGAAGCACAAGTAACATCCAGAAACAACAACAACGGACAACAAAGCTGCCTCTCTGGGCCCGCACGGGGTTCATTTGTACTTCAAAACTTGATCTGATGCAACACTCTAAAAGACTATTATTTTGTGCACATTGTACGAAAAGAAGTGCAGAACATATTGCAGCAAGCACAGACATCCCAAATGCTAATATCAGTGTCCGCTGATATTAGCAGTCCAAACCCCTGCATTCTTAAAGAGACTGGGTACTTTGGAGTCCTTAAACTATTCACCCTGTGCGTAGGGTCGAACCGACGCCACGAGTGCTTTTACAAGGTTTTTCTTATTGTGTGTGGTTTCAGGAACTGACAGTCTGATGGAACAACCCCTGAACCCTTCCCCACTGTCCGTCCGTGACATCTGCTGCACTCCTCCTGAGAATCATGCCAAGTCCATAGGAGGGCTAAAGAAGTATTTTTTCAAAGTAGTTTCATGAATGAGCAGGGATACGTTAAACACTTTAAAGCTGACTGGGTGCAATAGCACTTTACACTAATCTGATGGTTGGATCGCCTAAATAGATTAAAAACAAATATATTTGTTGTTGAACTCATTCAATAGTTTAACAGCAAAAAGGGGTTTTTGAAGCGAAGATGTGATTAATTCATTCCAAGCTCTGCAACTAACTCAATTAAATTTAATCGAGTCCCACCACTAGTTTTTACATGTCCTAACATGGTTAAAACACAGCCCAAATGACTTGAAGCTGCATCCGCAGCAAAAGGGGGTTCCAAAATGTTTTACTCCACTGTGGTAAAACAGACGCTTACCACACCTTTCAGATGTTTATTCATAAAACATTTTGAAAACCATGCATCTTATCCTTAACATTGAGTCATGGTGAATGTTCTGAGACCCTATAGAGGCCACACAGCGAGCTTCCATGCATCTTCCGCACAGATGAGCAAATGTAACCAGTCTCTTCCTTCCAGCACAGACTGGCTGTGGGGCCGGGCAGCTAGATATCTCACCCCCTCCAAGGCTGACAATATATGGATCTGAGAAGCCCTACATCACGGAGGCAGAGCTAATTTGTTGAGTACACACACACATGCACACACACACACATATACACAACAAGCTGTCAGATGCACAAAAAACAAACGCATGCGAGCACACACTTGACTCCGTTTAAAGTGCACTGAGGTTGTTAAAAGTAGGCCAGGGCTTGCTGGGGCCAGAGAGCGTAAACAAGTCCTGATCAGTTTGGTTCCATTCCAGTGGAAGGAGAGTAAATTAAACATAACATAGTCTGGATCTGTTTATGCAAAGGGCCCGGTGCAGACCTGAGGCTATGTTCAATCAATTTGGCTGCGGATTAAATCAAAGGATTGCTCTGCATAAGCAGCCCTGCTGGGTATATACTGGCAGGTGAATTACCATGGGGGGAATCTTATCTCCCAATACAGTGGGATGTCAACATGTGTACATTTGGAATCAGCGTTCTCATGTGCCGCTGAGTTTACGGAAAACCTACACACAGACTTGGACACGTTTATGTGGTATTTAAGTTACAGTGAGCTGTGTGCCAACATTTCCTATTTTGATCAGTAATTTGTGCAGCTTTGTACATTTTGGTGCTTCATTAAACATATAAGAGGACAATTAAGGCCAGTTAAAGATACAGCTTATCATTTAATCTGGAATAATTAGGATTAATGCCTGTATTTGTGAAGTTCAGAGTTTGAATTCATGATACAATAAATAAAATAAAAGAAGGTTTTAACAGTACTTTATGAAAATATGCAAATATTTCAGTCTGTAGTAAATAAAACTACAGTTAAACGGATATGATCTATAGCGCTAGTGTTAAATTAAAGGACTTTCTTTAACTTAAATATGGTCCCTTTTTAGGTTGCCGGTGGTTAAGGATGTACATATTAGGACTGATTAAGCAACAACTGAGATATTCCACTTTTTAAAACACAGTTTGCAACTTTTAACTTGCGATTTGTGAAAAAATAGGGATTCCATTTTCCTGATTATGTTGACAAACTCTCATATCTTGTTTCTGTGAACCCAAAATAAGTAAACTTTTTTGTTAAACCCTGGTATTGCACTCTATAGAGGTCAACCGTTAAAGGAAAAGGCCGTCCTGGAGAAGGGTGAAGAGAAGTCAAGAAGGTTGGACTGGACACGGATAAGAGTCAGGGGTTATTTGTAACAGAAGGATAGGGCATGTGCAGAGGAGGCATAGTGGCTTTGTTGGACAAAGGAAGGTGAATATGCCAGAGAGAAGATAAAGAGGATGACCATAGATGTTGGACAGAGGAGGTGTTGTGGATTGGGGTGAGATGATCCACTCTGGCATCCCCTTGAGATCTTAACAAGGCCACAGCTGGGGTCCTGACTCCCACTGTGTAACATTTCTAAATCAAGACTTTTAGAGTTCATTGCTCCGGAGTTAGCATGTTGTGTAAGTCTGAGAAAACATCAGACAAAGAAAGGCTCAAAGGTGATAAAAATCGTCATTACCAGCAAGTATTTGAACACTTTGCCGATAAAGATTTGTGTAGCTGTGTAAGCTTTCTTCAAAGTTTCTTTTGAATCACAAATTCCAACATTAAATCAGTATTTGGTGTATTTTATTTTACCCTGAAGTAACTGATATGTTGCATAGCATACAGTCTTTAGCTATGCGCTGGTCATAAAGATTTTCTTCTATTGCATTTGGATGTGAGTATTGATTACATTGTCACAGTGGAACATTGGGTTTTTTGATTGGAATCTTAGAGACTGTGAAAGTGTAACTCTTTTTCAAAAACAGGGCAAAAGTGTGTAGGAGGGGCTGTTATATTGGGAGATATTTCACACTAGCATGTGATATAAATATTCAAAGTATTCACTGGAGGTTTCCTGGATAAGATTTTATACCTAACCTCCTAAAAAAAATAGCAACTGCCTGTAGGAATGCCTCAAGTTGCCATGTGGCTTTTAGACAACTTCATCTGAAAGTAAATTAGCTTGACTAAGTTTCAAGCATCTGGCATCCTGAATGGAGTGAATGTTTATCAACACAGATGTAGTTTTTGCAGTGAGATTAAGTTAGTGGAAGGTCACTATTTCCACATTTCAGTAGCAGTTCTGGAAATGATGCAGTAGTAGTACAAGTGTCCAGTGTGTTTGATCTGTGACTGTGTGTGTTCATGCTGGAGAATTTTTTGACATAATTCTGCCTCAGCTTCTACTTTTGGAGCTGGAGTGTTAATTGTCTTAAGCAAAATTAGAAAAAAAAAAAAGATTTGTTCCCATTATTCTGGCAAACAGACAATTTTCTTAACTGACCTTAAAACAGAAAAAGTTCAGGTTATAGTTATTACTTAGTAACTAAATATGTATATAAAACTACATATGGTTAAGGTGAGGTTAAATTTAAAAAAATGACTGAAAGAAATTGAGCTGTTAACTTATATTTTGCACGTTTGCATATTAGTATTTAACAAAAAAGGAAAGTTGGCTTTCAGTGAATTTCTTTGTGTAAGTCATCAAGGGAATGTGTGTTTGTCCTTGTTCCTTCACCCATTCAGACTCGGCTCACATGTCAACACAGCAATCATAGAAATTGGTTCACCAGAAATTATTAAAATTAGTTGAACAATCAGTTGTTGGACTTCATTTGAATGTCAAAATGTCATAGAGTTGAGCCACTTACTTAAAATCAGGTTTTACCATGACAACAGCAGTGGATACACGTGCAGTAGGCAGTGGCTCCCTTTTGGTTTGATTTATTTTCGTGAGGTTTTTCTTTTTTTTAATGAACCATGCAAAAAGAGAAACAGGAGACTAGGGATAAGTTAAACCAGTTTTGACCCCAAGCTATTGCTTTATTTATAGGGGAAAAACTGAGAGCTAGAAGAGGGGAGGGGGAGAAAGACACATAGATTTACATGCGATCAAGACACAAGAAGGTACTTCTGCTTAGAGACAGATGTTAAGAACTCAAAAATAGATTGTCATTTTATATTATTTATTGTATTTGAAAGAAATAAACTGTACCTAAGGAAGTAATTCTAACATGTGGTAGAGGTATTACCTTATTTATAGAAAATGTTATTCTTCCCCTCATACAAAGCAGGCTTTGATAAAAATTTATTCACTCAGTATTTGCCAAACCAAAGTCTAATAAAGTCTTTCTGGAAAAAGCCATCACAGGCTATCATCATATTGTATGCTTCTTCTGTTGGCCATCATGTGATCTTTGGTTAAAAACATAAGATGATCAACGGAAATATCAATTTAAATCAGTTTGCCTTTACTCCTCACAACATAGTTCGGTACAGTCTATTTTGCTTATCGTAAGAATAAAATTCAGGAAAGTTTTTTAATAAGTTTAAACCTTTAGTTTGTTAAGCTATGCTATTGAAACAGGTACAAAAAGACAGGAGTGTGTAACATAAATGAATACAGCCTATGCCCAACTTCTGATTACTAAGACATGTGTCTAATACTTGTCACATTGAATTAGGTATATAATATTTAGTACAGATTTTATATTACAACCTACTCCTACAATTAAGGAAATATGGCCAACGACAACCCTCACAAAATTACAATGGTTGTCATCTTGCCTAAAGGTAATATTTTCTGGAGTCATATCACATTTTCTGAGCAGATTTTAATTAGTGGTTATCAAATAAGAACGGAACAGCTTGTGGTAGACAAATGCTTTATTTACTATATGCAGTATGACCAAACTAGAAAATAAAAAAATGATAGCGGGGAAAGATAACCTCACTCATATTAATGCACCGACTTCAAAGCATTTGTCCATCAAAAAATGTCTTAACTCCAGATCAAGACATTAGTTATCTTCTGTTGAAGTTACTTTCTGGCTCTCTGGGGATATATTTTTCCTACCAACAAATCTACATTTACAATAAAAAAATCCAAATAATTTGGAATTACGTTCCAAGGAATAATCCGTGAAAAGGCGGGGGAGCTTTACACTTATTGTGATGTCATGTGTGCACAGAAAGCTTTTCTTTAAGTGGGTACTGTCTCATTATAAAATAGTTTTACACTGAATGAAAAAAGAAACACAGAAAAACAGACATGTTGTTCTAGGCAACAGATTATATCCAACAAGATTTCAATTGAATTTTACAGACAAGTCTGGTTATCTGCTTTAATGTACACTTGATTTAAAGCACACTTGATTGTTGTGAAAATCAAACTGAATTAAACCAAAGTTTAGTTAGAAATGCCAAAGTCAGAGAAAACTCCATCTAGTCAGTAGCCCCACTTTATCTTGGCTAGTGAACATCTGCTGCTGACAGATGGATAAATATGCTTCAGGAGTCAGGATGCAAACTTTATGTACTTTACCATTTTTTCTTCTCTAACATGACAGATTTAAGAAATATCATCCCCCAGTGGTGTTAGCCCTATTGTTTTACCATTTTTGCAGTGAAATATATAACTTTGACCCAAAAAAGAAGCATTAAAACTCACAAGAGCACATTATTTTACATCCAACTGTGTCTGAAGCCAAGTTTTTTTTCTTCCTTTATACAGAAGAAAAACCTCCCAGTCATACATAAACACAGCCACTCAGAGCAAGTACAGTTTGTACTGAACAACACACACAAACACACATCCCCCGCCCTTCAGGCAATGGAACTTAAGGGGGTCAGTGTAAGGTCACCCTGGCTGGGTCACGGACCTCTTGATGAGCGCGTATCCTGAGCGGACCTTGGCTTGGCCCCGCGTGCTTCTGCCCAGGGCCTCGTCCGATCTGCGCAGAATGGCAATGAGCCCAGCTCTTTCTGAGCTTTGTTCTGCGTTTGCAGGCAGACCTGAAGACCCCTGCTCTTTTTCACACAGGCCGGACATTGTTCTTCACTAAAAGGAGCTTCTGACAATTATGAGCGCGTCTTTATCAAGTGTATTAAAAAAAAAAAGAAAAGCAGAGGGGAGGAAGTAGGAGCTTTAAGAGGAGTGAGAGGGAACTGGCAGAGTTCATTTATGCAGCTCTAACTGCGGTTCAGGCAAGGCCAAGCGTTGATTTAAAAACACAGTGGAAAATAAAATGGGAATAAAAGACAAAGCAGATAAGAACCCTCCAAATACAACAACATAGAGCCAGTTCCATGTATTTCACAAGGACAGAAGCAGATCAGACAATCCGTAGCAGTACCAAAGATGTCATACCAAGAAAAAACAAATTGGACCTATTTAACTCTCAGGGTTAGCCAGAGTCCTGGTTGTGTTGAGGAAGGTGATCCAGAAAGTGGAAAGGCTGAGTCTTTACCTTGAGCTTCATTGGTTCTTTGTATCATCTCTTAAACAAAAGAGCACTCATTGAAAAATATTAATTTAAATACATGCTTAACAAAGTAGGCATATGAAAGAGAGTTCAAATCCCTTGATCTTGCCCATATTTTCATAGGTTAAAACCACAAACTTAAATGTTTTGTAGCATTAGTAGACCTCGGAAATCTGACTTTTGAGTTCACCATGACATTACTTTGAGCTAAAATAAATGTTTTTATCCCAGAATTATTCCGCTCGGACTTCTGTGGCGCCTGGAATACAGCTTAAGAGAAACCAAACGAGAATGCACAATATAAAGTTGTACTAATCTAAAAGTTGTACTATTATTATAGTCTAGATAGAGGAGTAGATAGTTTACCCTGTTAAGAAAATGAAGAAAGACAGTAAGGTGCAGAAGTTAAAACTGTAACAAGCGCACTGTATGTGCGGCTCTGCCCTGCTCCGCTCCCATCAATCACATCCCAGATGATTTGCACTTTACTCACCCTGCGGTTACAACAAGCGACAAGACGGAGCTGACAGACGTTAAATAAAAGCTAAAAACAAGAGAAGTTACACTACCTACTTAAATCATAGTCTAAAAACAAAAGCAGTAAAATGTTAAGTAAAATATATCAGGTTTACCTATATCAGGCCTAAAATTAAAGCTAATTAGTCGGGTCTGGCTCAGACACAATGCATATGGGCTTGGGCCAGGTCAGATTGATCTAAACACTGGTATGACATGCGTTTCTATTCAAATGCATTTAGTCCCTTATCCCTAAACCCAGTACACCCAAAAGGCTTCAGAAGTTATTTAATTAGTAAGTAATTAACATTTTTCACTTTCATCGTCCTTTCTTAAAAGAACACTGTTGCATTTGGTGGAGCAAATAAAATCCCAGTAAACCACATCTGCGTTTGTGGCTGTTGCAAAATAGAGACAAGTTCACAGGTTATGGAAACTTTGGCTAGAAACTAGATCTTTGCAGACATTTCTCTCGCATTGCTACGCTTTTTCTAAGAATCCTTGAACAGAACTTATGACCATTGGGTCTGTTTGTCCATGAACCACAGGAGCGGCTCCCACAATGCTCGCCTATATAGACCTGACAAATGCTCTATGCTTCTCTTAAAATATGGCATGTGAGAGCGTCAGCGCTGACGCCCGGAGCAGCGTTCCTAGAAACTGCGGAGCATTCCACAGGAGCCGCCCGGGGTCAGTGTGTGCTCAGCGCTTCTCTGCACGCCGTCCTCCCCCTCGAGGGCGGCGGAGCTGGGGCTCGTATATTTACAGTTTAAGACAGTTTAAGCTTCTGCTCGTAAATTTGAGTGACGGGAAAAGCTGCGAAGTAAGTAATCAAGGTGACACTGGTTAAATCACTTGAAACGACCGAAGCCATCAAAGCCTCTCATGTAGAAGCTAATGTGATTGGACAATCGTACAAGCACAATGGCTCTGCCGAGACGTTTTTGGCGCATAAAGCATTCAGGCAGAGTTCTGGCTTTTAGGTTACCTGCAGTTGGAGTGGAAAACAAAGCGGGAGATTGGAGTAAAAATACACTCTGAGGGTCATGTCTGTGGGTGTATAGTGGCAGTAAAGTGCAAGCTGCAGTGTGGCCTCTGCAGACAGATGGATTGATTGGAACAGTTTGGACCCAGCTTTAGAGAGGTTAGAAAGGGCATTTTTGACTTGGAAGTAGCTGGTTTCAGGATTCAGACTCTGGCAGAAAGGAAGGAAATCGATAAACACAGCTGAGCAGTTCTGAGGCAAAGCAGTGGAGGAAATTATAAAACACTCTCCATTTCGACACTGAGCACTGTATATTGAGTTAGAAAGTTCATTTCTCTTTGTCAAGATATATTTTATTATGGGATGAAATACTATACATTATGTACTGTTTTTATTAGCTTATTTTCCTAAGATAAATAACCTTTTATCGGTTACTGTGAAATAAATTACTAAAATGAACTGCTTGGTATTACATTGGTGTTAAAAAGTATGCACCCCCTTACAAATGTATTAATAGTTTTGGGTTTTTTTTTTTTTTAAAGTGCCAAAGTGGAAGGTGGCTGGTCTTCTTGTTTCTCAAAGACGTTTTGCCTTTCATCCAAAAAAGCTTCTTCACTTCTGAACAGCCTTATGAGACACACTACTAAGACCAATAAAGCCACTAATGGGGTAATTAGAACAAGTGAGTCATTGACCCTACCCTCTATCTAGCTCAACATTTGCTTTGGATTTGCTTGGCAAATCCAAAGCAAAAAAACACCTGGTCAAACAAACCAGGGCTGGTTAGGTGTTAGAAAGATGAAATCTGAGGCCACCTTTTCTGTTTTAGTGTTGGTTTTTCATGTTTAACAAAAATGTCTTTTATCACTTCTCTCTAAAACCTTTCTTGGAAAAAAAATGTCCACATTGCTGTCCTCATACAAGGGTGCCATTTTGTATCTTTTTTTCCATTTTTCTGGAATTCGATGGTATGAATCATCAATAGTTGTAATAACAGGGTTGTGTAAATCTAAAAGAAAAAGTAATGCCATTCAGATGCATAAAAAGTATTAATCTGGGGTCTGTAGCCAACAAGATTTTTTAATCTGTAAGTTAAGAAAACACTGAGGTCTGAGGACTTTTTTAAGTCTTCTTATCATCAGCAATAAATACAGATTGTTCTGTTAAATATCAATATTGGCATGAGTGATTTTTGATAAATCTGCATGTGAGGCTCCAAGAACCATCCCACTCAGACTTTACTGTCATTGAAGAAGTAAAAAGAAAAAGGTTAGGCTAAATGCTAGGCAAACTGAAGTTTGTTATTGTAATGTGACAAAATGGGGGAAAAGCTACTGAGATGGAAAGCTTAAGGAACTACTGTAGTGGATAAACATGATCAAAAACACATCATATGTTCAGATTCAGCAATAATGTGTAGATTTTTGAATTAGGGCCAGTGAGAAATTTGACTTTTAAATTAATACTGGAACTTCTTGATCTGTCCTGAAAGAGATATGTCACCCAGAGGAGAGGAGACCTGCTGTCTGTAAGATCAACACAAGCTATTGAGTCTCAAAGTAGGCAGCATTTTTCTTGACCAACGACATTTAACTAAGGCCTAATCCTGATAACGCTGCTATTTAAACTGACTGAAGGGGACACATGTGGCCTTGGAAGAGTTAATTAACTGCTAGCATCTGAAGTAGTTAACATGCTCGGTGTGGAGGAAACAGCTGCTGCCTGAGCAGAGTTACGCAGGGCGACTCAGAGGTGTTGATGAAAGTGCGAATGCCACGTTGATACGATTATGGGAGATAAGTGAAGTGTGTGGGTTTTTATTTTTCCTCCAAAGATTAGGATAGCATAAGATTTGAGATGACAATGAAAAGAGAAACTGATTCTGGTGATGGTACATCGACAAAAAAAAAAAAAAAGATAAGGTGTTTTTTTCTTGTTATTACTCCAAAACAATCAGTTGGCACTTGAATTTCATTTTCTATGAGTTTGAAGATTACGCTTTAAGTTATGATTCTCTTGGTAACACACAATTGTCAGGTTTGTTATTGACTAAAGATGTACTGTAGCGATAGTGGATCAAATATTTGTCTGTTTACTACCTACAATGAATAAAATATTCTGTAAGTCAATAGCTGAATAAGATGCACAAGAATGGGCTCCACTGAGCCAGAAGAAACTTGGACTAAAAACCAAAGATAACCTTTTTGGTTGTAGTCAGTCATGAATCAACAAATCAATGTTCAGGATGCAGAAACTTTCAAGATTAAAATTTTTTTATCAATCTCTGCAGAAAGTGTTAGCATAGCCGCTTATGACAAAAAGTATAGTAAAGCAAAACGAAGACGAATTCCCAGTCCAGACTGACTATTTTAGGAGGGCAAATATCAGACAGTGGTAATCAAATATCCAGATAAAATCATCAGCAGCCATTGTAAGCAGTGGAAAAGCAGATGTTTTGGCAGTTCTCTGATCTGAAGCCTTCAAGCTATGTTGACACAACGCCAAGCAGGAAGTAATTCATGACCATCGAGGGAAGAACAGATGAACTGAATCCTTCTGGCTTCGAAGAAAGTTACCACTGTTAATTAATGATATGGCACGAGCATGTGCGTGTATACTCAATGTTTTCCAGACAGAGCTCCATTGTACAGAAGCATAAAGCTGTCCTTTTTTAAAATAAGGAACATTCTGGATCTGCAGAGACATACCACTGATCTTAACCATTACTGGTTTCCACTTTCCGTCCAAAAGACAAACCAAAGGCAGAACAATCTCCCAAAAATAATAAAATGCAGCCATTAACAGCCTTGCAGTTCTTGGTTCATGGCCATATTCCATATGCTTTGTGCATGTCGGCTTCAGTTCTCCGTGGTTAGCGCTGTTGCCTCACAACTACTGGGCTGCCAATTCAAATCCTGGCTGAAGCTTTTCTGTGCAAACATTGCGTGTCCTATCCATTTCCTCCAGGTACTCAGTTTCTCTCCACTAGTCCGAAAAAACCTTCACATACCAGAACTCCCTTCTCATCATGAACCAAGTTCTAAAAATTTCACCTGATTGTTTCAGCAGTGACAAAGCAGAGACACTTCTACATAGAACAGGACTGACTTACATCTACCTCACCAGATGAAGTCACATCCTGAAGCTGCAGTAAAGAACTCTGCAGGACAAACTTCATTTTGACAAAAAAATCGATACGTTAGTATTGCGCGAACTCATTCCAACTCTCTTCATTACCCAAAGAAAAGTCCTCTTGTGCGTTCACACATGCTTTCTCTGGATAGACCATGGTTTCCCATCTGAACTCTAGTCTGCCTAATAATAACATGGGTCATTTGCCAGTCAACTCTAATGTGGTTTGCTTACATTGGGAAAATAAACATTCTACTAACAGTACCAAAGAAACCATATTTTGTCCATACTGTTGTATTCCCATCGTATATGGAGACCAATACATTAATAGCTCACTGACTCACTTATGGGAAGGCATATTAGCATGTAATAGCCGACCGAGACGTTTAAACCAAGAAGACACTCTTCTTCTCAACAAAAAATGTTTGAGCTATCTGAAACATCCTCCTTTTAGTGGCTTCACATTTACTTCACACCGATCCACAAATACATTTGTTTTACTCAGAACACTGTGGCTTTAAGGAAAAACGTTCATTTCAGATATAATTCAAATGAAAAGTTACATAAAGTGCCTATAAACAAGCTCACCGTCTGTCCTACAGGGATATTTTACCCTTTTATTGCTTTCACAAATCAATCGTGACTGATACAATTCAGCTTTTCTGACAATGAAATTAAAACCTTGAATGTCAATTTGAAAACTGATATCTACAAAACAATGACAATTAAATAAAAATATATACCATATAGTACAATATTCCTTCCATTTATTGATGATGAATTTATACGATCTGCATGTTCAGTGCCTTAGAGATTTTTTTTGTATCCATCCCCTGACATCTACTTTTCTTTAACCTTTTCTCTGATTTGCTTGGAGTGTTCTTTTGCCTTCATGTTGAAGTACTGATGAAACGGTGAATGGACCTTCAGACACAGGTGTCTTTACGCTTCAGTCACTTGAGACAAAGTTACTGCACCCATTCCACTTATTCCGAGACTGTAGACAACAATTGGCTGGACCTCTGTTGGATTAGGTTAATCACTTTAAAGGAGGTGAAAATTTATGCGCTTATTACGTGCCAAGTATTTCTATTTCATCGTCATTTTGTAAAACTTTGTTGACCCCTTTTTTTGACATTAAATGTTTATTTCTTGTTTTTGTCAAAAACAGGGGTTTCTTATAGACACTATATAGGTTTGTTGTCCTTATTCATTAAAAGTGAAAACAGGTTGCCATACACACCTGTTACTTATACTGGATAGGTCTTGATGATAGCGCCCCAAAATGGCTGCCATTGTACCAACCCGACTGTGTCCAGGCAGTTTGGTCCACTTTCAAGGAGCAGTGGGAAAGTGAATTGAGTCACAAGAGGTTGTGAATTTTTTCAGCATTCCTGTCTCATTCCAATCCTCTGTACTAAGCTGGTGTGACAGAACCCTTAGACAAGCCCTGTATAGGATGGACATTGCGGTTTAGAATAAACACAAATGCTACATTCTGAAACAAAGGTAAGTAAATGTTTCTCTATCACTTTTTGTCAGCCACAGACATTTTTTTACAGAGTTGGACTCAGGATGTATTTGTGCAACTGACGACTACACCGACTACACACAGTCTGGCAGATTACAAACCATCTAAATGAGAGCGTAAACCATAGACTGTTTCTTAATCCCTGCGACACATTGAGATGGAAAACAGTGATAACAGAGGCAGACAAATAAAAGATTAATCTAATAAGTCTGGGCCACCACACACAGCAGAGCGCGAACAGGCTGAGGTAATCGTTTGTGCGTGTGCGTGCACCCGTGAGTGTGTGTGTGTCACGGCCTGACAGGCAGAGAGAGAGAAGCCGTGCAGCACCAAAGCTGCCCTCACCATCTGGCCTTGGCAAAATGAACACAGAGTCTCTCCATGGTCTCTCTCTCTCTCCCTCTGTCTGTCTGTCTGTCTCTACCTCAGCCATCCGACTGGGGATTTGATATCAATCCACCCAGGGAGATTAAGTGTTTCCATATTCTGGTCATATTCCCCCCACGTTGTTTTGCTTTCGAAAAACACTACTTGTATGCCAACATGTTTACTGGGTGGGTGGGTGGGTGGGTAGTTGATTGAGTAGCCGAGCAGAGGGAGATTAAACGGGAAATGGAAAGAAAAACACTTTGGATCCGGTGAAGAGCCAAAACCAGAACCGCATGATGAAGGTGAAAAAGGAGCTCCGCTACATGTCATGATGGCAGAATAAGCAATTGGGACGAGGCGGGGACATAAATATAGAAAATGTATGCAAAGTCAGTTCCATACCATCCACATCGACCCCAACTTAAACAGAGACTTATTTATTACAGAGGTCAGGTTTGAAATTATGGCTCGCGTTGCTAACTGTAGTCTGGATTCTATCTATGCTCCCTAAAGGAGTCGTTAGCAAACATTTTGGAACAAGTACGACCTCACAAAATACTATTTCTTTTTTCTTCAAAAAAAGAAAAAAACATCCAACAAAGTCTGGCTTTCTCATGGGTATTTTTTTGTTAGTTTTTTTTGCAAAGAATAATTTGCTTATCTTGTAAATTATTGAATGATACTTGTCTCAGTTTGAGAAGTATGGCACAACTGAATGTAGACCCTCATCTTAACTCTTATACTCCCAAAAGACTTCCAAATACATAACAGACACATTAAACCCGAAAAGGACATAGCAGTGTATTCCTGTTATCTTTCCGGACATGTTGTCTTTTAAATAGCTTCTTAGATCTCTGTGATTCTTCAATTTTTTTTAATACCTCATTATTTTTGAATACCTCACTATTCATTTGACTAAGTAACACTACCCAGACTGAAGAGTGTTGTTGTCAGCCCAATGTGGTCAGGAGAAAAAAAAAGATTTTTGAGCTTGGCCAGTATCAAGGTGGATCATGCTGAAAACCATCCAAACCATTTCTAAGTGGTTCTCTGGTAGTAATGTTTCTTCAGGTCAAAGTTCAGGGTTACAGTCCACAACATCAGCAATTTGAATGAAGATGAAAGCTGACACATTTATTATTTTTTAATCTAGAAGCCTAAATATGTACTAAACCAAATCTGTAAGGCTAAATCAGATTTTCAACCCATAAAACGATGCATGTATATATATATTTCCACATTAGGGGATTTTTTTTCATCTCTGCATTCTTGTGAGGTCATTTCAAAGTGAATAAAGCACACACACTCTAAATCACTTGACAAGAGTGTAAATCCACAGAGCTCTAAGAGGCTTTACTAGGAAAGATCACCTCTGCCCCCACCCAACGGTATCTGCTCCCCCCCTCTCCTCTTTACTTGTTTGTTGTTCTGTCAGATTCAGAGAAATTGGAAACGGCGTCAGGCAGTGTGAAGTGATTGTGGTCAGTCTCGCAGAAGTCAGTCCTGGGCCATGTGCTTTTGGTAAACGGTGACACATAAAGACAGCGCAGCTGCACCATCTGTACCTCTACTCAGTATGAAAACACATACACACTTACGCAAACAGGAGGCTGCACTCTGCTGTCTCCCATGTTAACTGGGGTTAGCATTCACTCACATGCTCTCCAGTGTGCTAAATAATGCAGCTGACATGGACCCTATCTCAGGTTTTAACCTCCTGCTCACCTTCATCCCTGAAAAATACACAAGTTCGTATTTCTGCCCATATTGAGACATTTTAGTAACTCCATATACACTTAATCCATGTATTTTCCCAAACCCAAACCCCTACTAGTCTTTTCCTAACACTAATCTTAAAGCTGCAGTATGTAACTCCTTTTACATATTTGTTAAAACTCTCACTTTGTTATGACATTATGAGAGAGATAATCATTGGGTGGGGAGGGAATCAAGCTCCTCTGCCTTCTCCCTATAGACCTACTGTCATCTGAACGAATACACCGATCAGTCAGAAACAACCAATGAGAGCCAGGAGGAGGGTCTTACCGTTGTCTATCATCCTTCTGTATGCGCTTCTCACAACCTCCCCGTTTCTCTTTGCTATCCTACTACTAGTTCACCATGACATAGCCTACCATCAACGCTCAGGTTTGTGAGCATGGCCAATGATGATGGTGCATAAACAGTTTTTCCACAACAGTAACTTGTTTCTCTGCCATTAGTACATTGAGCAGCACATACATAAGACTGATTGACAGCGTTAAGACTCTCCTCCTGGCTTTGATTGGTTGTTTTGACCAATTATGCATTGTTGCATGATAGGTGTGCACAAATACGAATGGTCCGCAACCATTTGACCAAATGTCAATTGTCCGGTTTCGGATGAAGTATGTGGGAGACTAACTCTAAAAAAAAAAAATAAAAAAAATAAAAAAGATAAAATACCAGAAGAAGTCACATTAACGAGTCCAAACACTTCTCAATCCAACCTCTCCAGCAATAGGATGAAGAATTAATCTGATGTCATGGAACACTGTTAAATCTCCTATGGAAGGTGGTTCCTTATTCAGAAGAATGAAAAATGAAAAAACTGTAATGACGGTTAAAATAGCAGATTGGCAGGCATATGGGAATAGACATATTTACATCAAAGGACTGCAAAACAGAAATTCATAAAATTTAAAAAAAAGTAACACGCACACACCAAACAGTTGAAGTGTGTGTGTTTGTTCCCAACACTCTTTCAAGCTCCATATTTAATAAGAATCCTCATCAACAAATTGTATATTTAGACACAGAGTCATTTTCAGTGCTTCTACACATCGAGATAGATCTCATATTTAATTACCTTCAGTCGGTAACTGCAACCAGAATGAACTTGGAAATTGGCTTGGTACTGAAATTGGACTACTTCAGCTAGGTCCAGTTAGAAAGTTGGAAATTTAAAAAAACATCCAAAATTTTTCCAGTCCGTCAATTCATCATACTTTAGGACGTATGATGCTTGCTTGGGCAACTTGGACTAATAAGTTGTAGTCATTCTGATTATTATGGCACGTGAGATGAACTGTTGTGTAGCCGCTGAGCAGAGAAATTCATATGCTACTGTGCCTCTATGTTTTGATGGACTTCATTTTAATGTAAATTCATCGTTTACATTTACCAACGCGTGTTAATGTAAACACACTGCATCAGGTGGGCGGAGAAGGTGTCACAGTGCTAGCATAAATCTGTAGGCTGCTAAACATTTATTGCTACAAACCTAATAAGGCTGGGCTAAGAATGATCATGGATATTTGTAGTTTACAAGCTGGATAATAAGAGTGAATGCAGTGACTGTAAACACATTTACTGGATAACACAGCCATTAGTCTGGTGCAGATCAACAACAGTACAGCTTTTTCCTATTAATGTTGCTACAGGTCAGCTTCATCCCTTCCTATCTAAATGTTCAGCAAGTATACTTGGAGCAGGTGCAGTCACGTCCAAATTAAATTATACTTTTAGTAGATTTAAGCTTACAATAATCTTTTAATTTTATTAACCTATATCTTTTGACTGATAATATCAAAGAGTTATTAATAATTAGCTGTAATATGAAAGAGTATGTGACTGACAGGTGCAGACATGCAGCAAACTGCAAAACGACCCCAAACATATGGATGATGCAAACTCTAAAAACAAACGCAACAGAAAAACGACGCAAAAAAAAGGTGCAATCATGGAAAACAGAAGCACAGAACTACAATCAGGAAAACTAATGCAATCCAAAAGTGCCACAACCACAGACAAAAGGCTGCAATCACAGATAATACAAGCAAAAGAGAGAGAAAGGCCACAAATAGCAAAAACAACTGCAAGTATGAAAAGATGCACATAAAACGGTTTTCCCTCCACTGTTCCTAAACCTTGCAATGCCAAGGTCAACTAAATAGATGTTTCAGTTTTTGAAACATCTGCATGAATCACATCTGGACCAAATCTTAAATATTTCACCTGATCAAACCTGAACTGTATAGAAACTTTAAAACTCTGTTTAAAATTTACAAAACTTTAATTCCATTGGTGAAAACACAAACGAATTCTGCATCAGGACCACTTTAGATTAGAAGTATGGAGAAAACGGCAATATCTGGATGGCTTAAGCCTGCTAAGAAGCATTTAAAATATATATTTCTTAAACTAAGTTTGTGATTAGATTATTTCTGTATATGGTCAAAATATCACTTGGTCTCAGTTGTGCATCATCTAATCTTAAGAGATCAATGTGGAGATATACCTTTGAACACAGTATAGACCTCACAGTCAGGGTCAATGACTGAACTGAAGACGGGTAGAAAGATCTCAATTTCCAAAGAGAAACTATAAAATGCCTTTAGCTGCTTTGTTGAGGCAAAAGGGAGACGGAGAGAAAATAGCAATTGATGAAAGAAATTCGGTCTACACCAAGGCAATTATCAGCAGGGAAGCCTAACAGACCAGGAGAAGCAAACTATACGGTCAGGTGCTTGAGTGTCCTGCAAAGTCCCTTCATCGACCCTGGAAAAGGATCAATAACTTGCAGTGCACACAGGTGGCTAGTCCAAGTAATCTCACTTGTAGCTCTGCACGTCTCTCAGTTAGACAGGCTTGCAGAAGAAAAAGAAACAGTTTTACACCCAGGCTGCAATCGCTCAGCCCACACCAGACGACCAACTGTTTAGCGGCCGCTTGCTGGCCAGTCTCTGGTTCAGAGATCACAGTACGGCCTGCAGATACTGAAGTGACTCACCGTGTATTGCGTTCACACGTGTGTGCAAACAGAAGATGATTCAAGCAACTACTCCGTCTGGCTGGACAGGAGAGGATAAGATAAGACAAAAATCTGGACAGACAAGGCAAAAAAATACACAAACACACACCACAAAAGAAATTAAAGCAACAAATGCTTTAAAGAGTTGTTTCTGCATTCCTGAGTTTGGGTTCTGTGGTTTCTCAGATGTTTGTTTTTTTTTGGTACATGTACGTTCGCAGCTGCAGGTCCGTTAAAAGCCGACAATTTTTGCTCATTATTTGAAATTTCCTTTAATTACTTCTAAGTATGTTCTCATGTTTTTAAAACAAAATGAAAACATTATTTTATAAAAAGGAAAATATTCTGCATTAATCGTAACAAAACTTAACACAAACAGACAAAAAATGTATTCAATGTACCTCTAGTTTCTATTTTGAGTTACAGATTACAGCCGCTACATCTTTCTGTGTCCTGCTGGTCTGAGTGGGTTGGATTTATTTCAGGGGTAATGCTTAAAGGCACAGTATTATGTGTTTTTTCCAGCCACAAAGTGCAATTTTACAGCACAATCGAGTAACTGTGTTACCTTCAGTTACTCTACAAATATTAAATATAACAAATATGACTGCAAAAATTTTTAGACTTCGTAAGTTAATGCCTTGAAATTGGGCCTTTGTCTCCTTAACACACTCCTCCACTGACACGCCACTTTCAGGTAATCATCACAACATCACTCCTCTATATTAACACAGCTAAATGGTTGCTGTGTTGAGAAATTACAAGATTTCTCAAATATGCATGAAAGAATTAAGGCAACACTCCAGGTATGTTTTTGATGAGGGAATAACATTATAACGATGTAAAGTTAAAAAAGTGCATTTTACATAATCATTTTCCTTTAAAAAAAAACTGGAAAGTGAACTTGCTAGTTCACTTTCCACACTAAACTACTAGATATATAATTCAATAGATATGTTTCATAATTGTATAATGATGCATTCAGTTCATAGAAGGTTGTACAACACTCCTCTCCATTTGGAGAGAAGGACTCAGAAATTTAAAAATTTAATAAATCATAGAATTTTCCAGTCTTAGATTCACTTGTCTATATATTGTGGTTTTCATGCTTGTCTCAATTTATAATGGTCCTGATGCCAAAGAGTCAAAAGAAAAGCTCATTTTTTGTGTCAGTATTTAAAACTGGAAGAGACTTGTTTAAAAAGCAAAGCTTAGTACTTTGAGCTAATGTAGAACAGATTCTCTTAATAATACAGTGAAGTAGCCCCTTTAAGGCACATTTCCACCATAGCAACGTTTTCCAGGAAACAAGGTCGTTT
Source organism: Poecilia formosa (assembly GCF_000485575.1). NCBI lineage: Eukaryota > Metazoa > Chordata > Actinopteri > Cyprinodontiformes > Poeciliidae > Poecilia > Poecilia formosa. Next base: position 1,013,014 of record NW_006800089.1, read on the forward strand.
TCTGGGACCATTATGGTCTCCATGGGTTATCGCTGCATTTCCCCAAGTAAAAATAAAATAACAGGGTAGAATGCCTCCACCTCAAAAGTTTCTCACATCAAAAGTCAAAGAATACGGACATCCAAGTTGGCGGAATGCATTTGGCACTTGTCACAGTGCCATTTTTTACATGGGGTTTGTAGCAACACTAGCAAAGTTAACTGTAGCTGGGGTGACAGCTACAGTTGTCAACGCCAGTTGTCAGTTTTATTGTGAAAATCACTGTTTTTGAGGTTGCTCTGATAGCTAGGTAGTCACGCAATCTTACTTCGTTTACAATCAATTGATTTACGATCTATCACTGTTTACTTCGTGGCACTTCGTTGCGAGAAAATGGGCTTGTCTCTTAGCAACCAGTTAACAACAAATACTGTTATTGTTCCTAAAACATAAGATTTCTTCTGTTCTTTTGAAATACTACCTATCTTGTACTACATTCAGAACAAACTGAGACAAAGCTCATGAAGGTTTCAAAACTTTCAAATTTGACCCAATCACCACAAGGATCCCAGCCAGGTAAGAAGTGTCACCCACTGCATTCAGAGCCAACAATGTCTATTACCTCTGCACCAACTTCACTCAATTTGATCAATAGAAAGGTTTTTGTTGTGTCATTGATGTGGTTCAGCCCTCCAGGAAGTTCAATAGATACAAATTTCATTCAAGGTCAGTACAGGTTCTGCTTTCACCTTTCATGCCTGAATCCTGACTGAACCCAAGAGAAAATTCTGTTGTATCTCTTCAACTTGCTCTCAAACCTGATGAACATTAAAATAGCTACAATTGCTTGCAACTAGAAAAAGAAAGGAAGGATGCCACGCTCAATACAATAATGTCACATGGAGGAGCACAAACTAATCCAATGCAAGAAAAACAATGGTAAGAGGTGACACACTCAGTTGCGTTTTAGGATGCAAGTTCTTGCCATAAGGGAGGAGACAGATGGACGATTCTCAAAAAGACCAAAGGCATACACATTCACACTCATACACACAAGCACCACGAAGTCCAAAGACTAGCAATGAAGTTAAATTGAGGCTGATTGTATTCTCGCCGCAGACTTGTCTTTGTCCCTAAGCTCTGTCTAAATATTGAAGCAGATCGTGGTGAAAAGAGCCGGCTGTCCCGAGGATTCAACCCAATCTGCATATTCATCACAATTAATTAGGATTCCTCTCTCTGCCATCATTTTTTATCTTTCCTGCTTTATTTCTCGAGAGGCAACAACAAGACAATGGTGGGGCGGTGATCGGAATCAGTTATTAGGAGGATGTGAGGTGCGGGCAGACGTATGCAAACACACACAAATTCGTTCCTCATCTCAGGCTAGAGGATGATTCTGTCTGCATCAGATATGATGATGAGTGTGTCAGGCAAATCTCTGTGTTGATTCAAACTTTCAGCGCTTTCTCTCACTTTGTCTCTTCCCTCTTTTGTCTGGGCCGACTCTGCATCACGCCTCCACCAGAATGACAGAGAGCGGCTATTGTGTGGCGAGACGCCCAAACCAACCGCTTCTCAACAGCCTTTTCTCGCAAGGCTAACTCTTTTAATTGCTCTAAGAGAAAGACAGGAGGAAAGAAGGTTTGGAGGCCTTGGGGTGAGAAAGAAGTGAAAGTTAAAGTTCTCCATTATCAAATGGCAAAATGAACACTTCAGGCACTAAAAGAAGCAAAACCTGGTGAGTTTCTGTGCACACAACTATCTATGTTGAGTTGAACAAAGAGGACTGAGTAGTCTGTATACACAGAGATGTTTAAACTGGTTTCTCTGGATCCGTGGTGCACAAATGATCCCTTGGCTGCAAAGATTATAGTGCAACTCAAACAGTAACTACACAGAGAGATGCCACAATGTTTTAATACATAAACAGCTAATCAATCACGAGCAAAAAGCAACAATAACTCTATGTATGTCACTTCATTGAGTTGGATCTAGACTTCCAAGTTAGGAATAAATAAATATTTAGACTTTAAATAGTGACTCAACAGTCCCTTAATCAAGTAAATCTATTTAGTTTATTGTCAAAGCAAATGCTGGTTCAAGCATCACATGCCAGAAGTTTATTTAAGAATCTAGTTTGTTGAAATTTGAGCATCAAAATAGGCGGTGAAATGGGATTTAAGTTACTTTCAACATAGCATGTTTGTTGCTGCCAGATGAGCTAGTGTGAGGATTTTAAGAAACTGCTAACATGCTGGGATTTTAATGCTCAAACATACAGTGTCTCAAAGGATAATCAGAAGTCAGATGAGAATGAGCAGACTGGTTACAAATGATAGAAAGGCAACAGAATACCAAATAACATGTTGTTACGGCCAAAGTATGCATAATACCATATTGGAAAACACAATACAACAAACCCTGAGGTTAGATTGGTTGGAGAAGCAGAAGACCAAACAAGTTGCCATTCTGGTTAGCTAAGAACAGGAGACTGAGGACATAATTTGTGCAGGCTCACCAACATTGGTCAAATTGTTGTAAAATTGTCCTGGTCTGGCAGCTCTCGATTTCAGATAATAGTTATAGAAAGTGTAAAACATGGATCAATCCTGCTTTTTTTAGGTTTTAGGGTGACTGTGGTGGCATAATGCCATATATTCTATTATATTTTCTTTATCTGTGAACATCAACCGAGCATCCTTCAAACACCACATCCCTACCTGAGCATCTATACTTTCATGACTACAATGTACCAATCTTGTGATGGATTCTTACAGCAGGAAAATGCACTGTGTCACAAAACTGAAATCATCTCAAAGTCCTCGAACACGGTCATGAGCTCACTCCATTCCAATGGCCTCTTCGGTCACCAGGTCTCAATCCAATTCAGCATCTTTTGCATATGTTGGAAGTTGTCATATCACAAAATAATGTCAATGTGGACAAACAATTCTGAGAATTATTTCTAAAACCTTATTGAACCTATTCCAGTAACAATTAAGACAGCTTTGAAGGCAAAGAGATGTTAAAAATGGTAGTGGCAGCTATATTTATAAAAGGGCCACCTATAAGTGTTGCACATAATTCTCAAGAAATACTGCTCTTCCAAAAACTTGCTCCTGAAGGGTAGAGAATAGTTCTGAATGGCTACATTAAAATCTCTTGGCTGGAGATGAGATTTACATAGATTTCAATATAAAGACAGATGAAAGAGGATTGTGATGAAGGCACATTGTGCCTTCATCATTGTGATGGCAGCCTGGAACAGGTAGATTTTATCCATAGAACTACTGGTATCAAAATGTGTCACAATATCAATATTTTTTTTTTTGAAAAAATGGACCACAACTCCCAATAAACATAAACAGCAACAAGACGAATTATAGATGGTGTGACTTTTAATCGGTGTAGACAGCTGTACTTCATAATAACCTATAAAAAGGTCAACAAAACCCCAGGACTAAAATGACAGTAAGCCACGAAGCATTTTGAGCCTAAACAAAACAGAGAAATCCCAGCATGATTTTGACTTGTTTACCTCTGAAAAGGTTGTTCATTACTTCATGTTCCGTCTACCGTGTGAAAGCACCAAGAGTCCTTGTCACAACAACCCCTATAATGAGTAGACTGATGAATACCAGTAGGTTTTGTTTATCATTGCCTTTACACCTTATAAAACCAAAAGGAGGGTAAAGCACCTTCTTATGTTACCCATTAATGCTTGTTATTGTAGCAGCAAGAAGATGGCAACTTACTAGCGCACAACTAAATTCTGAAACCATTTTTTTTGCATCAAAATCTCCCACTTTGTTTCCTATACAAATAAATGACTTTGTATCAACTTTGTATTCAACTGTCGTGGATTGACCGCTTGGTTTTGCAATATCTCCACACTTTTTCAACGTATGTTAAAGCTTAAGTTTGTGCAATCTAAATGGTATTCAGATGCTCTTCCAGTAAGGTTCTGAAAACCACATTAGAATTAGTTTTTCTCTCCTTGATTCACACGTAGCAATGGAGCTGCCATGTGAAGAAATAGTTTGCCAATAAGAGCAAGCTGTATGGGGTTCAGCATACAGTATGTGACATTTAAGAAGCCTGGCAATTACATCCCATGCAGAGTAATCCCAGTGTAAACAATAAACCAGGAGTGAACAAGGTGCCCTTAGGTACCTTTAAAAACCACTGCTGGAGACTGGGAGATTATAGTGTTGTAAATATGTCTAGTTTATTGGCTTAGATGACCATTTAATTGCCGGTCTTCCAGACGTGTTTACTCCTGTAAAATAATCGCAAATACCTACTAGTAATCCTTTTAGTTGTTGTGTTGTATCCGTTGACCTAAGCACGTTAAAGGACAACCAGCGTGCCCAGCGAAATTCTTTTTTGCCGTGTTTTTATGTTACAACCCCAAACGTCAACGTATCACATTGGGATTTTATGCAAGAGACCAACTCGGAGCAGCACATGGTGTTTATCCAGAGTAGCTCAGGCTCATTCAGATTAGATGGAAACATCTGTGCACTGCTGTGAAGTCTTCTGATATTTTCATTGGTCTATCACAGAAAATCACAGCAAACTACATTGCGGTTTGTGGTTGAATATGATTAAGGGATATGGTGTGTTGGTTTGTTTGTTCATTAAGATCCCCATTAGCCATTGTCATAACAATAGCTACTCTTTCTGGGGGTCTACATCATAAAAAAAAACATTTATTATAAAAACAGTTAATATAACACTAGTAACATATGATATTGATTCATTAATATACAACTTTAACACTTTATGTAATAAAATAATTAGGGCTCTTTTAAAAGCATTTCGTAGTCCAGAATTCCTCTTGCATGGTGGAAGAGTAAAACAACCTGCAAAGCATGCTTCATATTAAAATTGTGTAAAGTTTGGCTAAATAAAAGTGGATTTGATGTTGCCAAGGTGATATGTAAAGACTGCCCACACTAATATTGTTCTCTCTTTCTACTGATGCGACTTTCACAGTAAAGTGCTTTGGTCACCTCAGTTGGTTGTCATTAAGAACTACATCAATCAATCATTCAAATCAATCAATTTTATCTTGACGTATGAACACAGAATCAACCTTTTCAAACTATTAATGTCTGGGATGTGTGGTAGAAGTCTGGAAATCCATGCTAAGAAGGCTGTAACATCATTAATTTGGGACCTAACCTTAACTGTTGAATGAATGACAAGATTGTTAAGTAGAAAGCATCATTTTGCCATATCTATATGTCTTTTCTTCTCATATGCTGTACTTTAAAATTATATTTTCATCCATATTCAAACACTGGTGTCTTTGTTAACATTTCTTGCTTTGGGTTTTGTTGGGAATGATTTTACTGCTCGGCACCCTGGGGCGATGAAAGCGAGGCAGTCGGACGCACGTTGCAAAAGTTACCTTTCGAGGAGAGCAAAGCAGTCCTGACACGAGTACCGCATTTCCAGTTTTTCTACAATTACGGGCCTACAGGCAGCCTCACCTCCTGCAGGGTGGGAACGATAAAGATACTCGAGTGGGACAATGAGAATATGGTCCAATCAGTTGAAGACACTGTACGCCGTGTGGACACACAGGCACATCTTACCCAAGTTTAATACCACTGCTGTCACATCTTCAGTGTCGAGAGTGGCTAAAGTGGTCCTTATGTGCGTTTTTGCACAGCAGGAAGCTAAAAGTCTTCAAAGTGTCATGTTGAAATGCCTCTTCTCAGCAATTCCACTAGATTTCTTTAGCTTTTAGAGGTTCTTGGGTGTTCCTTTGTTAAATGTGGTAACATTTTTACAAACTGCTTGAGCTAAATTATGAAACTGTTTATAGCACCTCTAAATGTATATTTCTGCCTGTCCAACCTTCTGCACTTTAGCTGACTTCTTGGACTCTGAAGGGCATTCGGATGCCGTGCCATTACTACAAATGAATGGCGGTCGTGCGACCGCGGCGTTGCAGACATGTATGTCCACGTTCCATCTGTCAGAGAGTTGTGCTACAGGAGACCGCTAGGGCTAAAAGTCAGCCAGCTGACAACTTTGAAGCACGGGCCAAACAAAATCACCTCTGTGCATTTTCTAATCTTATTTAATGATGTCCCTGTAGGCTGGTGGCCCAATGCCTCCGCTACTGTCATTACTGTGCCACGTTTCCCCTTCTTTTAAAATACGATTTGACAGGTTGAATGCTTCGTGCCTTTATTACCCCTACAAAAAGCATTGTTGTCAAGCAGATCTGCCACACAATGACCACAATGACAGACAGCTGGACTTTAGATTTTGTAGAAATGTCTGTTTTAATGGTTCCTGAAATGCAATGAAACTGAAATTATTTCAATCTTCAACTTCAAATTTCTTCCTGTGATAACCTCAGTTAGTTCCACCACCTTTCATTCAGAGGCATTAAAGTACGGGGTTGATTTAAAATGTACACAATGATTTTAAGTTTAAATTTGCAAAAAATGTTTTGAAAATGCTGTATAATTTACCTTCAACTTTACAGCTATGCCTTATTTTTTGTTAGTATATCACATAAACACAATCACAGCACGATCAATCAGAAAGTGTGAAAAAGCTCACAAACCCCATATTAAACAAAATGTCTGCATACTGCATAACAGAACATATCATTTCCAACAGCTGCACAGCAAATTAGGCATTTTATTTAATTACTCGTCGGGTCGGCAAATAAAACATGCGGCAACAAAGACCAGATGATTCAGCTGCTGTAAAGCGAGCCGGATGTGGCGCGCTCTGACTGAGTTTTACAGTAAGATGCTGCAAGTCAAACACGACCAAAGCTGAGACCACATTTTGCCACCGGGTGCAACAAACTGGGGCCGAGCTGCGGTGATGCCCGACCCAGGAGTGGAAGCAATAAAATCCAGTTATGTCTCTCATCCACAACAAACTGTGGTCCGGGTTTACCACATTTTTGCTTAAATTTCAAATTGTTTCCCATTTATGTCATTAACTGGAAAGACAAGACTGTGAGGAATTAATACAGCCAATTATGCCTCCGTTGTTTGTTTTGAGGTTTTAAATTCCCAAAAGGCAATATTTTTCACAACCACGTTTTAGGTTTATGTTCAGTGCAACACTAGCTGTGTTTCCACTGACCATGAAATTGCGCAATTTCACATTTCCAAAATAAATTTGCTTATTTCCAAAGTACTTTTGTTTTTCGATAAAAAAAAGTTTTGCGCTAAGATGAGGTGGGTTTTTTTGTCCATAATGAAATTGGTTTATTTCACTAAACTGCAATAGAAACACTTTTTCCACATCACACAAATCGCATGATCAACAGCCTAAGACAACAACAGGAAGTAGTTGGAGGATTATTCTCTGAAGAAACTTATCCATGTGTGATTTCAATTGCATTTCTTATTTAATTGAAACACCGCTGTCGCAAAATTATTTTTCTACATTAGCTTAATATTGACAAGGTTTTGTGAACATTTATAATGAAACAACTACTGAGTTTATTTTTCCGGTTATCAGAGTTCCAAAAACTACCAGAACACACCAGGAAGGCTGTGGCATTCCACTGGCAAAGGAACTGGTTGTCATGGAAAGTCGTTCACTTTCAGAGTGACCAAAGAGGTTTGTGGGGAAAAGACGCAAAGGTTCAGTGAGCGGCATCAACCAAAAGAAATGTTGCCTGACCCAGGAAAACTTTATAGTCTTGTTTTAATTCAGTGTTAGCCTGAAGATTGTCTTCTTATGCGATATCACTCAATTCTCATCATCCTGAAGTTATCCACAAGGAATTTCTCCCATTGAGCTAAATTTCTCAGGATGCATTTTATCCAGGCCAATCAGCAAACAGAAGGAGGAGTTGAGAACGATGATGCCAAGTTTCTGCACCGTTTTTGACTGGTGGTTTTCCTATGGTTGTAGTTTGGCAATGGCCACAGAGGAAGTGAACATACACATTCAGGCCATGTTGACCACGTTTCCAAACATTGATCAATTAAAGTCAGAGCAAGAGAAATGCCGGAGACAATTTATTGCTGGAGAAGATGTTGCGGTTCTACTACAACAGACGAGGGTACAGACCTTCTGTACAAAGCAAAGCGTAGAAACAATAGCTGATTTTTATCCGACTAATGCTATGGTGAAGTAACTGCCTAAGGACAGATCTCTTGCTCAAGTTTAGATAAGTTTAGATACAAGTATTGCCAGTGCTTCAAAGGAGAAAATGAGTCAGGTGGCAGTGTTGAAGAATTATGTGGGCATTGTGGTGGGTAATGGGCACAAGCACCGACCTCAGTCACTGGTTTAAGATGGTGCCTCTGTAATGTCAAAAAATTAAAAAATCCTTGTAAGGTTGATCGTGAGCTGGAAAAGTTTTACCGTCTTAGTTAAAAGCTGATCTTTCTGAAGAGCTTAAAGATAGGTTTGGTCCACAAATAATGACTATGTAGCTGTTTCTACAAAAGTTGGGTAGCTTCAGTGTAAGACATTGCTGCAAACTGGTTGGTCTGAGCAGCTTACAGGGTTTATCTGAGCTTTTGAATGAACATTCTTAAAAATAAGATTTTACCTGTATTTTCAGTGTAGATTTTTGCCATATGCAGATTTCCAGAAAACAAATGAACTGACTGAATTCAGTTTCTATTGACAAACAAACTGACCATAGTTATCCATGTTTGTAGACCACAGCTCAAACAGTATTCCTTGGCTACTCTGTTTGTTTGGCATTATCAGACTGGATAATTGGTGTGTTAAGAGCCACATAGGGGCCCCTATAGTGTGTGGAAGAACCACAAACAACCTCAACAGCCTGGCACCACTTCCTCATCTTAGTCACCAGCTTGGTCACACACTGCTGTGGGATAGCTTCCCAATCTTCCAACAAGCATCTGTCTCCAGTCACCCAATGTGGTTGGGTTGGTGACCAGCAGCAGCCCCAAGATGATCCCAGACGTGTTGAATGGGGCTGAGGTCAGGACTGCAGGCATGCAGTCGAGGCCTTTCTCTCTGCTCCATCAAGCTGGAGGTATTCTGGAACGATGCATCATGATGATGAGCGCTGACATGTTGGAGAACAGAGTTCAGACACAGATTGTAGAGAAATAGAGTTGTCACTGGTTGCAAAATCATCTTGAAATCAATCAGTGTCTCTACACTGAGACTGCCTCCAATGATGACACGTCTTGTTCCTCTAGTGAGACTTAAAGCAGGTCCACATCATCACACTGCCTCCACCAGAACATTTGACTTCTCTTGGTGTAGCAATAGACATATTGTTCTCCACACCGAAGTCATATTATTCAGTTAGGCAGAAACTGGGCTCATTTCTAAATGTACCATTTCTCCAGATGTTCAGGAACTAGTGCACATGTCCAATGCCAAAGAAAATGGATCTGATGTTGAAGAGCCTCGTAATGACCCTATAAGGAAGACTTTTTGTATGCGATTGGTTTGATTCTAATTGTTTAGGGTCATGTTGTTCCTGCGAGTCTATAATCCACAGCCTCGGCTTGTGCTGACAAGATTAACCTATTTAAAAAGAAAACCAAATTTCTGAGTTCTGGAGAATCAACCGTAATCATTTATTTTACATTCTGAACCACAGAAAATGTGGAACTATGCAGCAGCGAGGAGTTTTAGCTAAAATTCACAATTGTTTTACATTTGATTACCCATTACCAAATAAATCCTCAGAAAGCTTTGTGGAAAAACTCAACAAGAGCAAAAACCAAAACTCTATTTCTGTATGACTCAAAACAGCCTTCTGCTTTTCTAGCCGTTGCAAAATCCACAATATATTATCTGCATCTGCCGTAGCCGGATTCTATTAACTCTACTCAAAGTGCACAGTCATTAGAAATATTTAAAATAACTCAATTTTCTTGTGGCGCACTCGAAGGCAAATGATTTCAGTTCTAATAAAACAATCTTTTGCCAGCAGAACACCAGCCTGAAAGTGCAGCTGCTTCTCTTTCCGCCCCTGCACACTGAACACCAGTCGCTCGGTTCCAGCTTCGCAGCCCTCTTCCAGTAAAGAGAACTGGTGCTACTTGCCGCTTTCCAGTTCGTACACACATACACACACACACGCATGCAAACAGTGTCAAACCACAACACATTTTGGCTGCCAGGAAGGGGTCAAGTTAATGGCTGACTTTGCAGCTCTCTGGCAGAAGGCACACACACACACGCACATGGAATCATTTCCATTCCGTTTCTCCTCGCTGCTTCACTTGCTGCCACCCTCAGCTTTTTTTTCTCCCTTGTTCTTCTTCTATTTTGCATAATAAACTCCCCCTTCCTCTGCATCTAAAAGGTGTGTGCACACACACACGTGTGCATACACACACCAAACTGACAGATGGCACCACTGGCTTCAGACACTGTGTAGAGCTGGAATGTGAGAAGAATGAGGGGAAGAACAGAATCTTCCGGTAAAATAAACACACACACTCATAATAAGACCATAATTATCCTGGGTACTGGCCTTGGCACTAACCTGGGAAAAACCCCAACTTGCCAACTCACTGCACCTACTGACCCGTCGCAACTGACAGACAGGCTGCAAAGGAGACGCATGCCCACGATAACTTATGCAAAGACATGCATGCATCCCAAAAACGTCAGCTGTGCATGATGGAAAACTTCTGCACCGCTCAATCATCGGTTGCCTTTTCCTCTGCCCATCCTGTTCTCGGTGGGGGATAACAGGGCGGTGACTAGTGTGTGTCTACACTGTCGAGCTGAGTTATCCTCGTAAAGCTCTGGGCCTGATTATCCTACCATGACTCATCTGGTTGGAGGGACGGCGGGGGTGGGGGAGAGAGAGAGGTGGGAGAGGTGAATTCAGTGCACAAGAACCCAACAACCAGGCCATGGGTTACATAGCCGCACATGGGGAGGGAGGGAGCAGTCGCTAAAAGAACCGGGCGTCAGAAGGGCAGACTTTTAGTGACGCTACAGCGAGCGCGCATGCAAACACACACACGCACACACACGCAGACGGCTGTCTATCGTCTGACCTGATTCTCTCCTACTTGTTTACCGCAGCCCGTGCAGGACGGGGCTATTGAGCTCCCTGTGAGATTCTGACCAAGTCGGATATGTCAGGTCATATAATTAACTTGCTAATGTAGTCGGTGATCACAGAGAGAGAGAAAAACAACAAAAACAACAGGCTGTCGAGGACAGATCTGCAGCCGGCAGGCTTTGTTGATGCCGCGACGCTGCACCGCTCGGGATAAAGTTGCATAACAACTCCCGCGTCGCGCAGAAGGGGGGGGTTGACATTTAGGATCGGCCAGACGGCGGGAAGGGAGGTGGGGGATGCTGAGTGGCTGGCAACAAACACATGTTGACATGGACACATGCCTCAGTTTGAACACACAATTCCTCGCGTAAGTTGTTGCACTTTGTAATGAAGTTGTTTTGAAAAGTGGTGTTCACATAAGCATGTGTTGACAGGAGTCATTTCTGATCCTTCACTTCTCATTTAGCCAATTAAAACCAACTGACATAATGCTTTTTGAATTGCAAGTGGGTTGAAGAAATGAAAGGCTCACTTACAGGAGGGTCAAAGGTTGAAAAAGATCAGTGACCTACGAAGACGATGTTTCGCCCCTCATTTGCATAGAAACCAACTGTTTGCATTAATACCACAGTAATCAACAACAATGACCGTCCCATTTTGAAAATGTGATACAAAATGGAGCATCTTTTAAGGCTGCAGTACCATGTAATAAAATCGATG
>NW_006800089.1:1026001-1084174 GCF_000485575.1 Poecilia formosa
CAGCTGCACAGGCAGGCTGCGAAATGAGATGCAGGTGATCGGTTTGTGTGATCGGCAACAAGATACCGTGAACGGTGATCACCGATCATACACTTTTTACGGAAATTGGCCAAATTATGATCGGTGGACGATCGATCGGCATACTTCACTTCCAGCAACCAGTCATCTGTGCAAAATGTAAGGTGGACCTAGCTCCACCTTCAAGACGCAGCTCCTCCTCAGAGCTGCAGTTTCCTAACTTCTGAGCTTCTGTCTCACAGTCCAGCCCTCCACTTCAACTCTCCCACTCTCAGCTCCTTCAGACTAGCCAGAAGCAATTAGCAAACACCAGGTGGAACTCCACATCTGCTGAGATCACTATACAAGATAGTTCTCAGCGCAACGTTGGTAAAAACTTTGTTATAGGGTTTATAGAGGAGCCATGTTTTGATGACTTCCTGAAGGTGGAGTTTCAGAAAGAGCAGGAGTTTTTAAAGTGACAGAGGCCCAATTTAAAGGTGTTAAATTACTAAGTAACATTTCATATTTATAGCTTTTTGAAACAACTGAAGTTAAAAGTTACCTCATGTTAATTTGAGACTCTTATTTTGAAGTAAAAAAGGAATTAGTTTTAGTGTTGACATATTGACAGACTTGACTAATATAAAAGTCAACTCATTCATACTGGCTAATATCACACACCAAAGAAAGCTCCAACACTTTTAAATCATATTTGGTAATTGCTAGAAAAAAAAATTATATAAATTTTTAAAACTACTAAAAATAATGACCAGCCAAGTGTTGACCACTAGCTATGCTAGAGCTAGCATCTGTTTCAGAGCTTTCTATTGGTACTAAAGGGGTATTTCATGATTTAAAATTTTATCAGTTATTGCTCAAAATCTATAATACCTAGACAAAAGTTCTGTCATTTTGAGCCTGTGGCTTAAATAAGTAAGCTACAGAAATAATCATGGTTCTCCCTAAACTAACAGTTCCTAACAATATTGATATGTTCAATGGCGGAAGAGGGTTGTTGTTTTTTGTCATTTGTTTTTATTACACATTTGGCATTTTAATTATGTGCTTTATTTTTATTGTAGGTTGTCTTCTGTAAATATATAGAGGGTTGATTCATTTACCCAAAGAACAGTTTGATGCCTTTCTTTGCTCTAAAATTAGACACAAAATTAATTGTGGATCTTTCTTTACCAGTGAAGTTAAACATAAATATAAAGCGTAGTGTTATAAAACTGGCATATTTACATGGTTGTTTTAATGTACTCAGGTATCAATGCACTGTCCCTTATGAAATAAATTCAAATTCATAACTTAAATTATGTTTTTCGCTCAAGAAGTCCTTTACAACTTTAGATTAAATTAAATAGTGAGAGTTGAGCAAATAGTGAAACAACCTGGAGCATGTAAAATGTTATAGTAAATTGTTAAGCATTTTAATAAGGGCTCTACTGATATTTTTTACTAGCGTTCTCAAAATCAGGCAGATCTATACACTTCTTTTCAAAGTAATACTTATTTTGTTTTCGGAGGCCATCCCACTTCACACATACCAACAGGCCCCACACATTTCTGCTGAGCCTGATTGAATTTGACTGGGCAACGTTCTAACAGCACTCTCTGTCACCACGGTGAGAGGTCAAACAGAAACACAGCTTATATAAGTCACAATAACAGGAGAGAGATGGGGGCAGCAGGGTGTGGGGAGAGAAGTGTGGCAAGTGTGAGTGTATTTCCATGTACAGAATAAATGGTGATCTTAGCTTCTGAAAAACTTTCTTCACCAAAGTAAGACTTGAGCACCATCTCTAAAACATAAAAGAAACTCACAAGATCACCAAAATGAGCACTGAAACCATTTTTTGTTTGTTTCAACACAACCAAACTAAATAGGCCACTAGCAAGAATCAAGGACTAAATTTGGAGACGCCCGCTGTAAAGTTTTGTAATGGTCTATAATGATAACATCCAGTCCTTTGCAAATGCACACGTACTCATTGAACTTTTTTACATTTTGGTCACATTACAGTTCCAAACTCCAATGTGTTTTGTTGAGATTTTATGTAAATTTGTATTTTTACTCAACAACCCCTGAACCAATACTTTGTGCAACTATCCTTTCGCTGCAATTATAGCTGCGAGTCTCTTAAGGCTCAACTCTTCTGGCTTTGCTCATCTACAGACTGAACTCCTTTACCCTTTGCTTGAACTAAAAAGCTCAAGCTCAGGCAGATCAGGTGAAGAAGATCTTTGAAAGTTCACAGAAACAGTTGAATCTATTCAGAATCTGTGTAGCTCTAACACATGAAATCATGTTGATCTAAACATTTCCATTGCAGCTCTGGCTGTGTGTTTAAGGTCATTGCCTTGCTGAAAGGTGGACCTCTAACTTAGTCTCAAATAGTTTCTCAGTCTAATGGGTTTTCTTCCATGTTTATATTGAGCTCCATCAATATTCCTACTCTGACCAGTTTCCAAGTCCATTATAAAGAAAAGCATCCCACAGCATGGTCTACTACCAACATTTTACTGTGTGGCTAGTGTGTTCAGACTAAAGTGCAATGCCACACACAGTATTTTGTATGTAGAGCAGGAAGTTCAGCCTTGGTTTCATCTGACCAGAGCTCCTCCTTCTACAAAGTTTGATGTTTTTCCTACATGACTTGTGGGAAAACTGCTTTGAGAGACACTGTGCTTTAAACCTCTCCACAATTTCATCCCTGACATGTCTATGGTGTCCCTTGGGCTTCATGATGCCCTTTCTTTGCCTATATGCAGGTGGGCTTGTTTATTGGGGATATCAGATTAAAGGGGAATGAATACAAAAGCATGCCCCATTTTCCAGATCATGTTTCCCCTTTCTTTTGTCTCCTTTGTGTTGGTTTATGATGCAAAATCCCATTGAATTGCACAGAAAGTTGTGGTTGTAATGGGACAGAATGTGGGAGTTCAAGAAATATGAATACTTTTGCATACCACTGTTAATCTGGAGTGAAAGCATTTTCTATTGTATTAAGGTGGCTCAGGCACATTAACACAGTTTGAGTACTCGGAGCTAACATCATTACAGATTTGGGCAACTGACAACATTTCCGTCACAAACCCGAATTAGACTTGAGCAGCTGGGTTAATAAAGCTAAAGAAACAGATTAAGTGACCTCATAAATAAGATTGACCTCAGGATTTCTAAGCTGTTTTAGTTTTAAAAGTTCAATCAATGCTCTTGAGTAAAGAAATGGAGATGTAAGACCAGCAGAGGACAACAACACGAAAGGTCTGGAGGGCAGGGAACGAGACAGAGAGAGAGCTAGATAGAGCCAGGGAGGATGACTTCCTATAAGCAGAAGCTAAACAGGTCAGACTTCTAGTTTCTGGGTCAAAGCACATTAAACAAGCCCCCACGCTGAGACGACACTCTTGGCCCTGTGGCGAATAACCAATGTGGACAGGCTTCCACCAACTGTGATTGCACATGAGGCACTTCAGAGCCACACAGCTCTGGGCATCAACACATAAAGTTGCCCTTTATCCTAATCTCCAATGTATAAGGGTGTACCAGCCACCTCCTCCCAAATGCATCAGCGAGGGGAACATTATGTGTCAACTTGGTCAAATGGGTTATGTGCAAATTGAAAGTGATGTTCTCATAATTCTTACCGGTAATAGTCTTGATATGAGTACAGACTATAACATTTGGTTACATAGTCGTAGGAGAAGCTTCAAACTCTTAAATCCTCACAAAGTAGAAAAAAAAACACTTAGCTTAAATAGCAGTTAGCTAAACTAACAGTTAACTCACCTTAGAATGAGAAACATAAAAATCATAAAGAAAGGATGAGTTAATCCTGTACTGGATCAATCTACATTAATTGAAGATTCTTTTAAAAACAGTTTATGAAATGTAATATTGAAGCAAAAATTAAAAAGGGGCATATTTGTCTGATAAACCCTATATGCCTCATGACATCATGCAAGATGGGTGCATCATACAGTTTTACAATAATTTGTAAAAGACCTTCAGCTTTTAATAGGTTCCTTATTTTGAAATGCTTTAATTAAGGTGTGAATACAGTTTTATATGCTATAGCAGATTTATTGATTCATTGATTTATAACCTGTTTTTTATTTTCTTTTTATTGACCTTTAAAAAAGATTTAGGAGGATGTTTTCACAAAACGCTTTGAGTTCAAAATGTTTTTAATGAGGTTTAGGTCTTCACTAGCTACCGTGTTTGTGCCATTGTCATAAAAATTAGCCTACATGGATGCTAGCTCAATAGCTACCGAGCACAGGTTAAGGTTAGCATTGCAAAAAGCTCGTTAGTAAACCTTCAGCTGGAAATTTTTTAATCAAACCACAAATTCTGTTATTAGTTTCAGTTATTTTTTTCTGGAAACTTTTGGTTTGCTAAGGTTTTTTTCTTTCTTTCCTCACCTTGAACAGAATGAAATACAGGCTATCAAAAGCATCAAAAGCAGAGGACAACATCCTTTATCCGTTGTGAGCTTAGCCATTACAGGAATTTCTTTTACATTCAAGAACTGTTTACACCTAATTTAACGCCAGTCACTTTAAAATTTAATAACACAACTGCCTTCTGACTATTCATGAGTGATGTCTATTCATTCGCCATCACTGTACGGGGCAAATGTGGCAGATGTTACAGAAAACTGCTCCCGAACTAAACATGCCACTTTCACCTTTTTCATAAGCTAAGCTCCAAGTAAAGAGCCAAAGAGAAGAAATACTCCTTCAAGGGCAAATAATGGACCCAAGCTGAAGTGAAAGCAGCCATTAGACAAAAGAGACAAGAGAAAGAAGCAAATATCTTTCCAATTATCAGCTGTGGAGCATGTTCCTAAGAGCAAAGCGAAAGGACAGGTTATTAAACTTTAATGCATCACAGCATAGGAACCATTCAAGGCCTTCTCCCTCATTAGACGTAGCTGGCGAGTGTGTGCGCACGTGCGCGGGTTTGCAGCCAAGCGCCTCACACCGCACCAAACACTTAAACACTGCTAATGAGCGTGTGAGTGCTGGCTGGTCTGCTTACAGAGGGAATAATGGATTTAGCTAACAACGGCGTTTTCATTCTCCTCTGTAGATGGGATTAGCGCAGCGGCAGGAAACAAGAGTCATATTCCGCTCTTAAATGATGGAAGCACGCGTGAATAATGCGCACAATGCGAGTCAAAGCTTCTGATGAATTCTTCAGCAAAAGGAGGATTTTATCATAGTTTTACATTTCAGTGCAGGTGACAGCTCTCGCTGGTTTTTACTATTCATCCGTACTCCCATTCATCGGTGTATGGGATTCCGATGAAAGCGCTGTGTCTGAAGGTGTGCGGGGCTTTTGGTGACATTTGTCTGACAAGAGCCATTATTCACCATTAGGAATGCATGTATAAATTATGTCTATATCTCAAGGTTAACCTAATTGAATAATGACACTTTTTCGCTTTGTGTCTTCATTTTGGATTGGTATTGAAGAGGTTGCCTTGAAACGTTACTGACAGAGGAACTACAGCACAGTGTCTTGCTGAAAGACTAAAATGACAACTTTTTTTTGCCACATTACAACCACAACCGTCAAAGTAATTTTTTGAGATGTTATGTGACAGAAGAACACAAAGGAGAGTAAAAGTGTGAAGTACTCAAAGGTACGACAGAAAGGAGTAGTGAACAAAGAGTGAACACAGCAGGTCAAAGAGAAATCTGTAGAGAACTTTTAACGAAGGTTAGGTTAAAACACAGCCTTCATTACATCAAGATCTAATCTAACCCATTGTGTGAAACCTGAAAAATATATTTCACAACTGTAAATGTACAAAGTTATGGCAGTTCCAATGTTTTTCACAATAGTGCAATTCTGGAAATTCACACAAAATCAACATCAGCGCATTCTTTCCTGTTTTGTGTCAATACTAAAAATACCGACCAGAAAGAATTTATCCACCATCGTTTTGGCTCCCCCAGGCGCCTCTAAGCCTTCTACAGTAGGTGAGTGGACGAACAATGCAATACGGACTATCCTCACAAAAAGAAGTGGCAAAGTTGTACAACTTGTCTACATCTATTCAAAACAGATTTTTAAATAGATTTAAAATCTATCTGAATCTGAGTCAATTTTGAATTTCTATACAAGCAATTATTTTTCTGCACCTCTAACCTGTACCATAAATAAATGTTCACAATAGTAGCAGCTACTGGCTGTACAGATGGTAGCACGTTATAGTCTCACTAGAGATGTGCCGATCAGGTTTTTTCCTGCCGATTCCGATCACCGATGAGGGCCGATCACGGCCGATCACCGATACCGATCACATAATTATTATTTTTTTAATCATAAGCACTACCGGTTACATTATGTGGAAAAAGGAACCATGAATTCACTTTAATTTAGACAAAAAACTTGTTTTTAATAACTTTTTCCAAGAAAAAAACAAAACAGGCATTGTGCAAATTGTACTGCTATCAGTAATACTATCTTTAACAGACTGAAAACATATGAAGGCTCTGAAGAGGCTAAAAAAAAAGTCAAAATAAAACCTCTCAACATTGCCACAACGAGGTAATTTTCCGCCACAACACGCAAACTTCCACATTCACTCAGCGCGTTATAGTTCCACATCGCTTAGGATTTGTTGCTGCACGTTTGCGCAGAGTGAAGGAAAGAGGAGACCAGCTGCACAGACAAGCTGCGAAATGAGATGCAGGTGATCGGTTTGTGTGATCGGCAACAAGAGACCATGATCGGCGATCACCGATCATACACTTTTTCAAGGAAATCAGCCGATTATGATCGGTGGCCGATTGATCGGCACACCTCTAATTCTCACTATTCTTGAAAGCCTCAGACACCCGGTAAAATTGCAAACTTGGAATTCAACTACAACTACTTTTCTATTTCAGATATAACCTTATTTTCAGGGAATAAAACAGGAACAGAAGTGAAGGTAATACCAGAAGAAAAACTAGCACGCAGTAGGGCCACGATTCCTTGTGGAATAAGTCGGCTGTTTCTAGCTTCCATGTCTTGCCCTTATTCCTTTCAAAGCAAACAAACAGCATGATGAAATTTCTGTGGGTGATATATTGCCCCGGTTGATGTCTGTGTGCAAGCTTCCACAAACAAACCAGAATTGATTCTCCTTATTGAAATCCCCCCACATCATTTCCAAGGGAACCCATCTACCCAGGATCCCTCTCTTTCCCTCTATAAATAAAAACGGATGTAAAAGTGTTGAGGGGGGTGGAGGAGGAGGAAGATGGAAAGAGGGGGGCAACAGGAGCCTCTTTGGGTAAGGAATCTATGATCAACTTGGGGGAAGCAGAAGTTGGAGTCCGCTCTCACCATGTGAGCACATTAGAAACAGACAAAAAAAAAATAAAAAATCCCATCCAAGATCCAGTCCAACTTCCGAGGATCAATGAAGAAGTATTGGCTGCTGTGCTTGTGCTCAGTGAGGCACCAACTCTCCCTCTGTCCATTCCCGCATCCGGCGACCGTCGCCATGTGTGCGGAGAGCGGTCGCCGAGCGATGATTTCCCCTAGATGTGATGATTAATGTGCCTGCTCCGAGATGCTGAGTGAGATTGATGCCGCCCGCCATTCCCCCCCATGCCTAATCTTTCATCCTTACAGTAAATATGACACAATGTCCATATGCACGCAGAAACGGCCTGATTACAAACAGCTTGCAAGCAGTCGTCCCTTTTTAATGATTACATCCAAAGGCACTCGCTCAGTCAAACGGCTGCTTTGGCTTAATGAAATTAGCCCGTCGCGCCATCTTGCCTCCTCTGAGCGCGAGGTAAGGAGTTTCCACAGGGGTCACTCAGCTAAGTAGCCCCGGTTAAGCAACTCCAATGCAAATGAGATGTAAATCAGGCTTAAACGGAACACGGTTTAATTTGGCCTCCTGACATTGCAAACAGTCGTGGGGGGGGGGAGAACGGAGGATCCGATGCAAATTTCATGCAAATAACAACCGATGGTCTTTGTCTCCACTGGCCAAAGGCTAAACGCCTTTAGGTTCTGGTTCACGTCTGGTTTTGTCTAAGCAAATGTTTGATTTATCCAAGATGAACTGAGGAAGGTAAATGGCCCACAGGAGACAGGGGTGTTTGGGGGAGGATCCAAAGCCACGGCTGTATCATCGTTACGCAGGTGAATTGTTATCCAGGAAAAAAAAAAAACAACCTCAAAACCTGAGAAGAAACAAGCAGGCTTCACATGCAAACTGCTCCACATTTATCAAAGCCAGAACCCAGCTGTGTCAGATCAAGCCGACTCCTACATCACGAGTAGCGTTGCCTCAAAGTTCGCCCCTCCCCTTCTGAGACCGGGCCTTGCGGTTCAAAGCTTGGATATGAATATGCCGATATGTCTAGGGTGGTATTAACGTTTGAGAGCAAAGCCGCAGCCGTAACCCCACTGGGAAGAGGTCAGACTTTTGAGCAGACGAGAACCCAAAGACCACTTGTCAGAGAAAAATTACTTTTTCTAATGCACAGTCAACAAATTGACCTATGCTATGGATTCATGCATGTAGGAGTAGTAAATTGATCTGCCTACCAACCTCCTGCCCTCCTACAACCGCAAGGACTGACAACTTCTACTGGGTGTTTGAGCTGCAATGAGATCTTAAAACTGCACAAGACTACAATATTTTTTTCAGATTTTCAATAAATGAAGTCTCTTTTTATTCAACATTTAGCTTATTTATATAGCACTATTTTATGTATAAAAATGTCCCTTTTTCCCACTGTCTCAATTTAATTTTGCTTTTTAATTTTTAAGGTTAGTCTTTAGCCTGATGGACTACCTGCCCAGTGATCTACGATTTTCTGTTTCATAGATTTGTTTTACTAGTAGCTACTACAGAAAGACACTTTGTTTGGATTATTCAATTAATCATCAGACCAAATGATATATTATTCTGTTACTAAACAAACCTTACAAAACAGATCAGATTTATATACAGAAATTAATAACCAGATCAGTCACAAATACATGCCAACAGATTTAAATTCAGTTTTGACCCGAGTTATTGTACAGTGCACATTTGAATCCATTTATAAAGCCAAATGGAAAAAGGTACGAGAAAGCCTGGCCTCCTCCAAGTGTTGCATGTGGCGACAGCAGAAAGAAACAACTTACCTTTAACAAGGACGTTTTTGCTTTCTGTGCTAAATATAGTCGTATTAACCACTATGTTTTAGCTACAATTATGATCCTCTGCTATGAAGGTGAATGACTGAAGCTTGAAATGAAATTAATCAAAACCCACACTTTATGGCCTAGTCAAAGCTGGACTAGAATATTCCACACTGATTAGACTTCAAAACCTCATTTGTATTCATGAAACCTTCATTTTAAGAAAAAATAAATACATTTAAACTTTATAAATATTCCATTTAACATCTTATTCATTCTAGTGCAATAGTCTTGCCTTTTCCTTGTTTTAAGAAAAAAACAACAACATAAAAACAGAACTCCACTTCCAACTGGTCAAAAACATGCCATAATGTGTAATTTTCCCTTCGGTTGATCAATAAAGAGACATCTTACAGTCAATCCCCCTGGAAACCGTCTCCTCCGGGGAGGGGAGGGCGGTCACCCATGAAGGCCACCCCTCGAGGTACATCAGCTGAAGAATTAGCAATGTGGATGTAATCCTGCTCAATTTGTACATTTGCAAAGAAATGAAATGCAGAATCACTGCCTTTTTGTGTGATTGGCAATAATAAGTACAGGGTGAGAGATTAACAGGAAGATAAACACTGAAAATACAGATTTAAAAAAGGAAAGGCTGTACTGATGAGTCATTTAGGCCTTTAGATGTCCGGCTACATAGCAGCTAGCTTATCACAATAAGTAATAAATCAATTGACCACACGATAAATTAAAATGAGTGTAATGATTTTCAAATAACAGTCCTTTAATATCACTGAGAAACACTGTAAACATTTCATATCCAGTAGGAAGTAGCTAGTTTGCAATACTTGCCACTTTTCCCTGTTTTCCCTGTCTAAGCTGAATGATTATTATTTATTAAAATGCAATTTTGGTTACTGGAACTTCATAGTCTGTTTTACTTATTGTTGTTTTGACTGTTTAATTTATTTCGGATATTTAGAATGCTAAATGTTTTTATAATTTTATTTATCTGAGTGGGTATATTTTCCATTATTATCATCATATTAGATGGATATGGACTCAAAATAACATTATAATTTATCGCAATCATTTCTCGGACAATTTATTGTCTGGTTAAATTTTTTATTGTGACAGCCCTAACCGTGTGTAGACATAAAGACGGTTTGTCCTCATTTCAATTAGCAAGATGCTACTCTGTTATGACATATTTTCACAATGTTCGCTCATGATTAAATAGTTTAAGTATCTTAAGTTATTTATACCTTTCAAATATTGTAAAAAAATAAAATAAAAAAATTTGACAAAGACATTTGTTTCAAAGACAATTTGTTGAAACATGGAAGTCGTCCACTTATCACTCTGACCACCAGTTAGTTGAAAACGTACTCACAGATTCATCAAAATGTAACAGCTAAAAGAGAGCTTGCAACTCCAGGTAAGATAATTACTACACATAACTTAATAGAACCCTACTTAAAAAAAATACACTACCAGAGTGAAATGTAGAACAAACATGACTGAGTAGTCAGAGCAAACTGTCACAACATGGTATAACACATCAAGCATTTAAGAAAGTGCTTGTATGGTGGAGTAATCTGCAAATCTCTTTTTTTATTATTATTATCTTAATAGACAGCTACGTTGAGTATTTTCTGAAGAAAAAAAAAAGTAAAGTTTCCTGCGTTTTCCAAATATATACATCTTCTACAAAAAGCATATCGGCACCGATTAGGCAACAGGTTTCTACTGACATAACCACCTAAAGTTTCTTCTGAATCTCCATCCATTCATTCTTCCACATCCACAGCTACTCTGAGTCAACTACAGGTACACCTGTTCTTTTCCCTTTTATTTTTTCTTTTTTTAGAATAGACTCTCCACCCTGAGCTACCGAGTGGTGAATCAAACTACTCCTGCGCTGCTTTCTCACTATCCGTTTCATTCATAAACCCAAAACATTGCAAAAGGTAGACGATTGGCCGGATGGCGCTGCGTAAAAAGACGACGCTTGCCTCCCCGCCGCCAATGAGAGGCGAGTAGTACGCGCTCTCCCTCTCTCGTGCTCCCTCTTTAACCCTCTCCGAGTTTTGTTTTCTCTTCCAGCCTCTGAGTTTTCAGCAGTCGCAACGGCAGCCCGGGCAAAGGGAGTACAGTGCGGCGCAGAAACCAGCAGCACAATTTGGCTAAGAAGAGATAGCTGGACTGGCCTTCACAGTGGGGAGAAGAAAAAAAAGAAAAAAAACACACACAAAAAACCTGAGGCATGTTATCTTAAGAGGTGACTCTGCCCTATGTCGCTTTTAAAGTCCAGCCATCTGTGCATTTTGCTCAGCACTTTAAGCCTCCCGCTGTGCATCATTAGTTTGCAGGTGACAAGGAAAAGCACTTTAAGAACGAACCTTCATGGAGAAATTGATTGGCTGATTGACAGACCCAACCGACTGCTCTTTAACTCCTGGATGTGCGCCGACATCCAGGGTCGACTCAATACAAACCAATCTTAAAAAAATAAAATGAAATAAAAAACTTCTTCCCCTCCACCCCCATGTGCTCATCTTAGTGGCACAGAAGAAAAAAAAAGAAAGAAAAGAAAATCAGAACCACACATGAATCAATACCAGCAATGATCCAGTGACTCTCCATGAACTCAGACTGAGTGTGCCACTGTTGTGGGGGGAATTGGGTTGACAGAGTTCAAGGAGGGGGATTTACAGGTCCAACACTGCCATCTACGGACACCACTGGGGTACTGCGGGTGGCCAAAGGATTACATCATCATGTTTGAGGCGATGATGTATTTTTCTGAGATGCTGCGGCTCAAAGAGAGATTGTTTGTGGATCCTGAAGGTACGAGAAAAGTTTTTAAAAATAACTATGGCATTTGCAATTTCACTGAGTTTTTGACTAGTTTAAAAGATTTTTCTAGATATAAATGGCTTACTAAAGCAGAAATATTTATTTAAAAACTCAATCATGTTGTAAAGAAAAAGTAGTCAGTGTTTCCTCACCTGTTAGCCTTTAATCTGACTCTGAGTCTGGAACATTCTGCATCACTTCAAGACATGTTTTTCTTACCAAAAAACATCTCAGGAAAAAAAAACTCAAGAGATGATATTTAACATCATCGCTGTATGCAGGTGTTCAGTTTGACACCTTGGTTTCTTCTCCACTCTCAAAAACACAAGAGTACTTCCACACTTCACCTTGACTCATTTCTGCTTGAATTCACAAAAGCTGTATTTCTGAGAACCAGAAGGTAACGCTTCATCTGGCAATTTGAAAACAACTCCGGGTCTGGAGCAGCCGGGACACATTTTGGGATTCTGTGGGCTCTCGCTGCCCCCTAGTGTTGCCACATAAATACTGCATGGGGGGGTTTTCACACCAAGTATGAAGAGAGCGAGGTGAGAAATGTTTGAGGCGGAAAGAGAGGCCCAGAAGAGAAGTACTGCTTTTATTTTTAACATTTTTCTCATATGGAAGTCAACTGTCTCATGAGAATAAATCTGAAGAAAAGCTTAACATTTAATACAATTTCTCAAAATTAGTCTTCTAGAGCGGTTTTTGTTCATTTCTTTGGAACATTAACAACACATTTTCCAGCAAAGGTGGCCCAAAACCAACAGAAACTGGCGTACTTAATCAGATAATCTTACAAATATGAATACATAAGCAATAAGTATGAGAGTGGAAAATGAAGCAAAATGACGCAAAACAGATTAAAGTTGAAAAAAAATTCCCAAAAGAAGAAAAATATGCTAAATTTAGTTTCTGATTAAATATCTCACTCTACACCAGTGGTGTCCAAACTGGGTCCTCGAGTGCCACAAAGTGGGTTCTCTCCCTGGTGGTAGTAACAGCCTCCTCAGCATGTCAATGTTCTTCTTAGGGCTTCTAATGAGCCATCAATAGATCCGGTTGCGTTAAACCAGGGAGAGAACTAAAACATGCAGGATGCCGGCCTTCAAGGACCGACTTTGGACACCACTGTTCCTCACCACTGTCACCAAAGCAGACTTGTGGGAGCTTTTCTGAGGAGAGGATGGAGGGGGCCATGAGTCATGAGATTTAGGGCAACACTGTCCTCCTTCCTTCAGTAAGAGCATTAAAGGCAGGTCCTGCTTTGGTCTCTTACTATGTCGATCACCCAAGTAAGAAGTACCTCCATAGGAAGCACATCAAACTCCTGAAGTGACTTAATGTGTAGCTTAGGTATCTAGACTTAAACCAAACAGAAAATCTTTGGAGAGAGCTGAACCCGAATTTTGAAAGATTTGGAGATGATCTGCATGTAACTGTGGGCCAAAATCCCTCAGGCACTATAGACAAACCAACTCAATAGCTACAGTACACGTCTGATCAATTAATTAAATGTTATTGTCTCTACTTTTTTTTAAGATTCTGTCTGTCATGTACGACGGATTAGTGGGGCCATGCTAATATTACAAAAAGTCTTAGGAGAATAAAGTTGAAATAATTCCTAAAATAAAGTTGTAGTTTTATGAGAATAAAGTGGTACTATCCTGACTTACAATATTCTTATAATACAACTTTATTCTCGTAATGTGACTTTTTCTCATTGTTGCGACTTTCTCACATTTCGACTTTATTGTTTTACAACTCATAATATTATGACTTTATTCTCAAGATATTCTCAATTTTATTTTTTAGTTTTACTCAATATGGCCGTAATACTCACAGTTGAGGTACATGATGAAAATTACATACCTCTCCGTTCTTCTTTATTGGAAAAGCTCTAAAGATCAGGCCTGTATCAAATACTTATTTATCTCACTGTATTTACAATTCTGCACCATGAAGACTAAATTAGGCCTTGAATATGCAGCAAAAAAGTGCAACTAGAACCCAATTTAATTGCTTTAGCAGAGCTAAAACAGCTAAACCAGGACAATTCCAGGCAAACGGACTAAGACCAGCAGACTAAAACCAAACAGTACTTCTCTTTAGTGTTGCCAAATCCTCCTGAGCTTCTCCCAACATGACAAGTCGAACTGAGCACTGAAATACAGCTAACGCCCTCAGAGCCGCGTCCACCTGACATCTATTAAGTTGTCACAGTTGAAATTGTTTCGTAATGTAGGGCAGGTCCTTAAATGGAAGGCATAAAGGGCTTTTGTGACAGCGGAGAAATAAAAGTCGATGCTTTCAGAGGTCCAGAGCATCATTGGGAGACAATTCCCCCCCACCACTCTTAACATCGACCAGAGGCCACGCTGTCTGCACGGGCATACCACTCTCTGAATGGTTTGATGACAAAAATACTGTCATGAGACTTTTCACTGCAGCAATGTTCAATGTCAAACCCTTAAGAGTGCAATCAAAAGTCTACGAATCAGAAGGCTGAAGAGTGAGTGAGAGCTAGAGACCTGAGAAAACTACAAAGTAAAGAGTTTCAGACAGAGTCTTGCCAGGGAGTTCTAATAAGACTGCAGTAGAGGGAAATGGACCAATTCAGAACCCCAAGAGTCAAGACCTATAGTATATAAAGGTTTCATGAGACAAATATTACGTACAAAGTGTACCATTTCAAGTCTGATTCAGGCTTGATGTTAAGGCTTTTAAATTTGAATTGTCCGTACTGACGTCATGAACAGCCTTATTCTGGTTACCAATACCAAAACCTAAAAACAATCTATCGTCCAACAGTAACTAGTCTTCACAACTCTTTTAAAGAGGAGTGTGGCCACTCCCCAACATGCTGCTGCACACTGCCAGTCAAATTTAACTCTGGAAATATTTCAGCTTGGAAAGTAACTAACAATTTGGAAATAAAGGTATCTGAGTTTTAAAACTACAATTGGTGGATGCAGCCAATCAGAACCGTGTATTGTCAAACATGCTTGTGTATGCACTGCTCAATGTGCTGATGGCTTAGAAACAATTTATCGTTACAGGAAAACTTCATATGCCATCATCGGTGGCCATGCTAACTAGCCTTAGCATTCAAAACAGAGCAGTGGGTAGGGTGTGAATCTACATGAGGATGATGGACAGCGCCAAGACTCTCCTCCTGGCTCTGATTGGTGTATTTCTGCAGATGGTTGTAGGACCACAGAGAGAAGGCAGAGGAGCTGCATTTTTATATTACATTGTCAGGACAGAGTGACAATTTTAACAAATATGTAAAAACAGTGTTTTTAAAAGTTACACAAGTTAAAACTTATGCTTTACTAAAGGGTTTAATACAGTCAGATTCTCCTACTGGCCTGTGCCTTGTCAGTCATATAAATTTACGAACATATATCGGGGCAATCCTAGTAAACAACATTAAGGATTTTATAATCTGTGCAAATTAATGAGGGGACAACAAGTGGTTCTCATTTTGTCCCATCACTTGTTAATTTAGACCCATCACAGGAAGATCTTGTACCTGTGTTGAAAACCAATGGTTCAAAGGAGTTTCTGTTTTATTCGCTCTTACTCTACTAAAAGTAAACATTTTTACGTAACTCCAATAAATAATCTCAACTAACAGCAGGTGGCTCAGCTTTGTCTTAGTTTGATCAGGGGTCCTACTTTATAAGTCAGCACTCTCCAATGGGGGAATCAATGGAAATAACAGTTAACATAGTCTTTTACAAAATAACATAGCATTAATTAAACGTGAGATTTCTGCATTCTACGATTCTTTTATTAATCAAGATTACCTGTTGACTAAAACAATAAAAAGTACATGGATATGAAAGGCACTGTTTACAAGCAAAACGTGGAAATAGGTTGGAGTCTTGGGATAAAATGGCGGAGCGTGGGAACAAAATATGGATGTCTTTTCAAGACAGCATGGGACGACTGAATCAGATGCTTTGGAAACTTCCTGGTGACGTCATCATGTCACCCATGATGACACTATTAATGCCCTGTGTTGATGGAGCACTTTGAAAATAAAACATACCCAACACTGCCCCGCCTTTGCAGCAAACTACATCCAAGGTTGAATGATTCTTTGAGGATCTTACCTTATTTTTAAATCAGTGAGTGAATTCAAGTCGCATCCTATAACAGAGTTTGTTCCTTTATAATGTTTTTACAGTTCATTTGACATCCAACAGGAAAAATTATCCATGTTCTCTCACTCAGTCTTAAACCGATTAATGATCTCAGACAGATGAACAGTGTAGCCAAACAGCATCCAGCCAATAAGCCTGAGTTTCTTAGCATTTCCGGAGCAAATCCAGTGTGACGTTTCCTCGGAGGTAGTAAAAGTTCCAAAACAAAAACTTAATTTGAGCGAGTAGTGTTTTTTTTGTTTTGTTTTGGGGTTTTTTATTTCCCCTCAGCCTGAATGACGATTCCAACAGAGTCTGTTCAGCAACGAAGCATCTCCATGTCAGGCTGAGGAGAAGTTTGTGATGCCTTCATCTGTGGTCAGGCTGATGCGGCAACGCTCCCCGTCAAGGGAGGAGACCGGAGACGAAATGGCGTAGTTATGCTCGAGTTTCGGGGGGATACTGCACGAGTTCGTCAAAGGGATGAAACTTAACAGTGTCGAGTGTGGTGTCACCTCAGACTCTGGGTTTGAGAAACCCTTTGTTTCACAGCTAGTGTTAGAATCCTCTGGAAAGACAATTGGGATGGGGGAAGAGATGGAGAAAGAAGAATGAATTATCAGAGTTAAAAAATAAATTAAAAAAACTGAGCTTTGAGCTTTTTTGCCCCAGTTTTGTCATTTTATGGAAGTGTGATGATCTGGAGTTTCTGTGTTGCTTTAGGAGATGCATGACCTTTTGTAATTGTTGTAATTGTAATTGTTTTGTAACTCAAGGAGAAAGTCTGGCCATCCGTTTGACCCTGAGCTCAAATTCACTTGAGTTCTGCAGCAGGATAACGATGACTTAAAATCAGCAAATCCACCTCTGATTGTCTCAGAGAGAAAACTGAGGTATTGACTAGGGCTGTGTAATAATATCGATTTTGCAATATATATATCGATATTTTCTTTCCTAGAAAAAAACCCGATATTCTTCCGCAAGTATCGTAACATCCAACTGTCACCTTGTTCACTCACTGCTTGCTTCGCTGGGAAAGTGATTAGGTCATCAGGCCTAGAGTGATTCCTTCAGATGTTAAGTGTCAAGGTTAAAAAGGTATCAAACTATTCAGAGCAGGGTACTTGGTGCACTTTATTTACTTTACAAATGCATCTAAGCTACAGTTTGTACTGGTTCAATTAAAAGAAACATGTTTTCTCGCCACTTTGATTCATTTTGTCTGGCTGTCAGCTATAAGTCTGTGTCCATGGCCAATCAGACCCAGGTATTGTGTAGTTGGTGCTTTTAATCAGTTTTCAGTTAAATTAATTAAATCCAACTCTATAACAGTCACAAAATGTCACCAAAATCACTCTTTCCCTCTAAAATCTTTCTAAAATCGCAAAAGTGTATTGAATTGTTCGTTTGCTGAATATCGCAATATATATCATATCATGAGCAGAATATTATGTATCGTATCGTGAGATTATTGTATCACTACAGCCCTAGTATTAACGTGGTCTAGTTCTAAGTGACTGAGATGAAGACGTGTGACATTAATAGTGACAGTGGAAAACCTTCTGATGTAGCTAAATTAAAAGGATTCTGCACCAAGTTTAGGGGATGATTCCCTGAAATCACATATGGGTGGAGGAGATGTAACCGTATATTGTGCTGGAACAACTCACTCATACTGTTTATTTTTTATTAGTTAAATATTGTCTAGTTTTAGCTTAGTTTTAATTAGTTATAATAGTAGTTTTATTTTTTACATACATTGGTTAATTTTTAGGTGCAGATTTCAAAAGGATGAAAGCAGCATATTGAGATTATGTACATTGATTGGGTAATAAATACTTAACAGAAGAAACCATTTCAGAAAATGGATTCAATAATTGCTGAACAAAAACCTGACTTTGGTATTTTACCCAATTTTTGCTGTCATCATATTGTGGACTAGCGTAAGCGCCAACAGCTGTATGGAGTTAAGTGCCGTATTTTCCACACTATAATGCGCACCTTCAATGAATGGCCTATTTTATTGCTTTTTTCATATATAAGGCGCACCACATTATAAGGCACATAGAATAGACGCCACAGTTAGGGTTGACACCCATCCCTTTGTTCCCTACTCTACAAATGTGGATGTGTAATAATAAAGAATTGGTCCCCGAGTACATTATATAGTAGGCTGTCCCAGTCATTGTTTCACTCATGGTGTTGGTGTTGCGATATTGTGCCCAACTGCTTTCTGGGTAACACAGACAAACCGACACGCTGCCGTCTCTGTCTCCGTCTCTCTTCCCCCGCCCCCCTGGCTTTAAATGTATAGGGGCTGGTCCCTTGGTAACCCTAGTCGAAGCACCCCGGATGAATGTCTACAGCCAATTTTTTGACATAAAAAAATGTCAACAGAACAGTCCAACTCCGGTCGGCGAGGAGAGCCATCCGCGACTGGGCCGGGGCGTGGTTGGACGATGGTCACTCTTCTCCGTTCGCGCACAGCATGTTCTTGGAGAACGTGGTGCTAAATGACCTGCAGACGACCTGATTATCAGGTCGGTAGGTAGATGGGTTATTCAAACTTTATTAACAAACCAGCGTCTGACAACTATCCCAGCATGCACCGGGCGCTTCTTCTTCTACGGGCAAAAATGAAGTCGGCGGCTGCTTACCGTAGTTGCTAGACCTGTTGTGGCTCAATATTGGTCCACATATAAGGCGCACCGGATTACAAGGCACACTGTCGGCTTTTGAGGAAATTGAAGGTTTTTAGGTGCGCCTTATAGTGCGGAAAATACGGTAATTTGCTAACAGCTGCGTGTGGAGGGGGTAAAAAATCTATTTCACATCAGTTCAAGAGGCTAAAAAAAAAATTAACACAAAAACATAGGATAATATATCTATAATTTCAGTATGTTTTAGTTAGATTTATAAAACACACAATATCGTTCCAGTTAGCTTTACTTTTTCCATATTAATTACTGTTATTTATTTATTCAGTTAACAAAAGTTACAAAACAATTTCAGTTTTAGTTAACTATAATAACCTCGTTCCACAGACGGCCCGGTTTGTTCATATAGTTTTTTCTTTTCCTTTCATAAAGTGATTTGCTCACCTTTAGTCGACGTCTGCATTGAGAAGGATGGGGGTGCAGAGGAGTCTTTCCCACAGGTGGGTAGATTAACCTGTCTACCGCTGGCGTTGCCCGCAGCCGGCGTCTCCATGGATTCCATGGCAACCGGTGTGTCAGAGCAGAGGAAGACATCGATGGGTCTGTTGGTGCTTCTGAGGTGAATCTGCAAGCTCTGAGCGTCAGAGAAGAAGAGGACGGTGTGATTACGAAGTGACTTTTGCAGAAGAATCTGAAATCATCCTGATCTGTGTACCTCCTCTGGATGTGGCACCTGAAGGCGAGTCTCGGGCGGAGCTTTGATTACAATCACAGTCTGCTGTTCAAAACTCGGAATACTCCTGATGTCTTCGTACGTCAGGTAGGCGTACGTGATCGGTGGAGTTCAGGAAAGTAACCGATGTGTATTTGCGGGTAAATCTGAAACAAAAACAGCCCAATGTATCCGACAGCGAAGGCTGGAAGCCCCAAGGATATCTGTCATGCAGGTTCTCCTCGCACAGGCTGCTGATCTGCCGGGCGCAGATTTGGATGAGCTCGTCCAGCTTTTCCTCCTCCTCGATCAGAGACTCCAGGCTTCTGCCGAGGTTGTCCTCCACAGGGCCACCCCTGGGCACAGGAGAATAGAGCCGGGCGATGCCACTTCAAAATAAAATCTCTCTTTTTTGTTTTATATCAATATGTTTTTTTTTTGCTTTCTTTTCTAAAAAAAAAAATAAAAAATTACAAAATGACAAAAAATACTTTGAAAAAGTGGCTTTTAAGTCATTCAATCCTACTGTTAGTTGTACAATGGAGAATGAGGTTAAGGCAACAAGATATATATTTTTTTGAATTACAAGAAAATAGTTGTGATATTATTATTCGTTTTGGTTTTTTAAAACGTCTTCCAGCTCCAGTGTTAAATGTTCAATTGAAAGTTTCATCATTTTTGAGAACTTGTTCTTGCTTTATTATGCCGTTATCAATATATTACTTGAAAGTGATCTCAAAACAACAATATTATGGTTTATCACAATAACCTCTGGGCAATTTATTATTGTCCAGCAAAAACTGTTATTGTGGCAGATGTACTGATGTGATAAAAAGAGTTCTCATTGTATTACAATCTTATTCTCGTATTATTTCAACTCTATTGTCATTAGACTTTGCTCTTGTAATAAGAAACAAAAGCTTTGTCTGGTGCTGATAGTCCACTGTAAAGCTCTCCTGAATTCAAAGTTCAAATAAATAGAAGCTGTGAAAAAACGCTTCTCACACAAGATGGCCGCCGGGGGCGTGCTATCACTCTGAACTACAGAAACCCAACCAGCACATTAGTGGGGAAAAAAAAAAATCTTATATCCAGATTTTTCCAGGAATAAATCTTCCAAAAACAAATATGTGATTAATAGATACAATCAATCAATCTATTTCATACGTTTGAGGTTTGGGCTGACCGTAAAAAGCAGCAGCTTTCCACTGGACGTTCTGTCTGAGCTGCCTTCATTTTGAACCCAATTTCAAAATCAATTGAAGCAATTTTCTAAAAATTTTTCACATTCTATTCATGTTAAATTGTTTAGGCGACTTCAATTAGTGCTATGTACTGCCCATCAGCTCACTTAAAGAGTTATTTTGCTGATGATAATGCATGAATAATAAGAGTTGACTGTACTTACAACCACTGGTGGTGGTTTTTGTAGGTCTTCTTCATGAGATTGATTCCTTCCAACACGTTGGTGATGTCATACAGACGCCTCTTGGACACTTTGAGCTCCGATGAGACCAAGTTGAGGTCCACCAGTCCACCTCGAGAGTGATTTAATCTCTGAGCAAACTTCCTCGTCAGGAGAACCAGAGAGTTATCGGTGCGGGTCTTCTGGAACAGCAGCATGGCTTCTGTGGGTTGGAGGGGAAAAAATGACCCACAAATTGGATCATATCAAAACTGGAACAAGTTTTGGACAATGAGGTCATTTCACAACAAAACTAACACTTAAATAGAGTTTATTAGCATTTAAAGTATAGTCATAGCATCTTATTTTTTTCACGTTATGTCAAAATATGCGCAAAGTTTTCATAAATTCCATTAGGACTGATATAATAAAAATTAAAAACAAATCTCCCAAAATATGCATGCCTCCAGAGTCAATCATTAGTAGACTTTTTGTTGAGGAATCTTTCTACCAGCTTTACAGCTCTATACACTGAAGTCTATGCTAGGGTTCCACAATATATTTTCATTGCAATATCATTGTGTCAGTTAATTAGTTTTTTTAAATAACATTATTATTGTCCTTTCATCTAATAAATGCACACTAAATATTTGTGGCTTTAATGTGACAAAATGTGTAATGGAGTTCTGAGGCAAGTTTTGACCAAAAAAAAAAGAAAGAAAAAAAAGCAGGATTGCAAAGCCTCACCCTTTTTTAAATTATGGGTCTGAGAGGCTATGCCCATCTTGGTTTGGTTCTCCCCACCGATAGACTCCATGGTCCCACCTTCGTCCTGAGGCTCGCGCCGTACACGGCCCTGCAGCTTCAGTCTGCTAATCGCCTGACAGAAAATATTAGCAAATAAACACGTTCATAAAGTTTGCCAAGTCTGTTTAAGGGCCGACTTTGCTTCAATATTCACTTCTCAGCTCCCTATTACACACACGACAAGCAATTAATGCTTCAATTCGACTCCGTGTATCACCTGGTGCACGAGCCTGCAGCGTAAAGTTAGCAAAGGCTAACTTAAAAGTTTGCTTAGCTTGTTGAAACAACAGTCCCTCCCCACTTTCCAAGCTTACCTCAGGGCTGCAAAAGTACTTTCTTTCCTCTGTTGGCGTTGACAACATTTCGCACACTTCTTAAAAGTCACTTTAGCATCACTTAGGTCCTGCTTCAGACTATGCGCCGACCGAAATTAGAAATATACAAAAGTATTACCCGCCAAATCACCCCAGCGGAGGATTAGCACGCCTCTACAGCCTCCGGATGTATACAAACGTCAGAGTTAGCCTTCAAAATAAAAGTATCTAAAATATTTATTATTATTATTATTATTATTATTATTATTATTATTATTATTATTATTATTATTATTATTATTATTATTATTATTCGTATAGCATTATTGCGTTTGAGTTTTTGACAAAATTAAGGCAAATATTCCTTCCAACTAAATCCTACGAGAAACAATAGGCTTTAGATTTTCTAACGTGACCAAACCATGTGTTTGCATCAATATGGGTAAAAATAAGCATTACTAAAGTCGTTCAGGCACCAGTTATTCTAAGAGTTTTTATAGCTAGAACCACAAAACCAATTCAGTACTAAGTTTTCCAAGTGCAACCATTTTAACGCGTATCTTGAAATACTAAGTTGAAAGAAGATTAATTTGTTTAGATTGGTGGGGAAAAAACAGGTAAATGTTCATATCAAATGATTGATAAAAATGACATATGCGGTTTGTACGTTTCGTTTACAATTAGAAGTTGAAATACTCCAGTTTATAGTTGGGAGAAATGAACAGAAATGTCCCCTGAAGCCAGAACTTTCTAAATAACCCCAGCAGTGTTAAAATCCAAATGGCTGCCTTATGTTCCTGTGGACGTCAGATCATTTATATCTCTTTAAGTCTTTCTTACACAGTCCTCTTTTACTAAATACGTTCCTACAAGATTTTAAAGTTGTGCTAAGAAAATCACATTGTTATTAAGGCTAATTGCTATTAGGAAATACTAATGCCAATCACTGTGGATGTCCATCCTTAATTTGGAACTTGAACAATTAAAATGGTTTTGACGTCATTCCAAGATCCAAGTTTCTTTGAGGTTATAAAGAACTTGTAGAGTAATTACCAAAACTAACACCACACTACTAAACCCAGTATTGAAGTGACTGTGCGTTTCCTTTCTATTTTCCTACTCATCATTTTTGATGGAGAGTTTAAATTGTATATGATGAATTATTTAATACTGATTTCAAAACAAAGTAATTCAAATTAATCACAAGTATCTTCTTGGGTTTTAGCACAAATCAGGTTCGAATCCATCTTGTTCAGATTCTTCAATGTGATGAGAATACTCTATTGTCACAGTTAGTATTTGAAATCTGTTTCTAGAAAAAGATATTGCTAACAAAAAACGTTGGAAGGCCCATCTACTAACCGTGAGGTTGTTCAAATGCAGAGTGAATGTAGACAACAGGCTGCTGTCAATAACACGTTTACCTTTGCCCAAAGTATGGAGAGTGATTTAATCAGTCAGTGTATACAATTAGTAATCCATCAATTGTTTTCCCTGAGGTAAAATGTGGTGTTACACATAAAAGGGTTCTTCAAAATGGAAAACAAACAAACAAAAAAATAGGAATTGTAATCAGAAAAATATTTTGCTCTTCATGAGTAACATATACTTACCCATATAGTTATTTATGTTACAATAAATCTTTAGATATCATGGTTATCCATAAGCCGTGTTTTCTTCAAACTATCTTTTTAAACAATATATATTTAGTTCCATATTCAAAATAATTATTTCAACTTTTTAGAGTAACCCTATTTGAACGTTTAATGGTGTGCTATTACTTCTGCCAGCAGGTGGCGCATGTGAAGAGTCAAAAAAAAGCGTCAGTAGACATTTCTGCAATTGTCTCATAAATTTTCTAGTTCACAGAGAATATGAAGGTTCAAATGATCAAATATTTTATTAAGTTTATACAATTAGGTGTAACTTTAAGTACACCTAATTTAAGTACACCAACTCTGAAGTACACCAACTCTGAAGTAAATTCAGAGACACCGCTAAGAATATTTAAAGAAAAACAGAGCAGTAAGGGCAAAAGAACCTCAAAAATTTGCCACTGATTTAAACTTGCCTAATAACAGGGGCTAGCATAAACGAGAAATGGTTAGTTGAGTCAAAGGTTTTCCGCTGTGTAAGTAAACGCGTCACAACACTATGACAGTTTTATGGAAATGTAAACAGGGAAATAGGTGACGTGTCCATGTCCGTAAACATGAAAATCCAAGTTTAATAGAAATTTTCCTTGAAACACAGAGTGGTTCAATAAAAAAAAAGTACTAAACCATCATATTCTGACGTCTCAAACATCTTAATATTTAAGTTTTATCACTAAAGACAAAGAAGTTTACAACGGCCACAACACACCGCCTTGCATCTATGCTTGTATAAATGACAAGTGTCTATGGACTTTATATCTATGAGGAACAGAAGATGACCACATCCAAAATACATTCCTGAAGGTTAAATTTATTCAGTTCTAAAACTATTCCTTCAGTCATCATCATCATCAAATTTAATCTTCTTCCCTTGGAATGCCAGGATTTGCCCTTGCTGCTCCTTCCTCTTCTTGCTGGCCTCCCATGATGGATGGAGCGCTGGCTGTGACGGCTGATGGGAAAGGAAGCCTCTCCCCCTGTTGTCCGTCTGCTTTCGGACATCTTTGCCTCTTCCTATTTTGGCAGACCCAGATTCTTTTCTGTCCGACTCGGGGCGTTTGCCGAACTTGGCCCCAGAATTTGAAGTTCTGTTCTCCTGCTTTGCAAACTTTAATTTGCCAGAGTCTCCATCATTTAGACCTCCGCCGGTTTTGGAGTTCCCCGGAGCTCCAGATTTACTCATCCCTTTCCCTTTGTCGCCACCCCGTCCGCCCTTACGTCCGGCCAGCGACGAGCAGAACACAGACTGAACTGTCAAGGGTTTGGACTTCAACCTGGACTCCAGCTCGTCCAGTTGACTCTGGAGTTTGTCGGTTTTTGGGTCGCCCGGATCTTTTTTCCCTTCCCCTTCTTTATCCACCTCCGCTTCGCCGCTCGTCTCTTTTTTCTTCTTCTTCTTGAATTTGCTAACTTTCCCTATGAAGAAGTCGTCTTCATCGCTCTCCTCTGACGCGGAGGACTGCTTGTGGAAACGCTCCTCTGTGCTGTCGTCGAAGTACTCTTTCTCTTCATCGTCCGACGACTCGACGTCGCTCTCTTCTTCATCTGCGCTTTTGAGAGCTAAATCAGGAACAGGCTGAAGACGGGAATTCTTCTCTTCGTGTTTAATTTGAGGCTTAGGCTTCGTGCTGCTTTTAACTACAGTAGCTTTAGCACTGGTAGACTCTGGCTTCTCTTGCTTGTGAACATCAGAGGTAAGCAGGTGATTGTACAACAGATTTTTTAGCACCTTTAAGGACATCTGCTCCTTCCTTAATGTCTTCCACTTGTTGGTTCAAAGGATTGTCTTTGTCTTTATCCTCATTTTTCCTGTCCTGTCTTGTGTCTGGTGAAAGCTGGGTGGCTTGTTCTGGTTGTCTCTGACCTTTCGGGTGCTCCTGCTGTTTCCTGGCCTTCGTGCGCTCCTCTCTGAAGTCTTTGACGGCGGCTCTGATGCTCTCGATCTTCTTCCTGAACTGAGGGTGGCTGGCGATGCGTGCTGTTGCTCTATCTAACATGGTTGACTTGGGGTTTTTGCAAACACACTCAAAGTTGAGGTTCTTTTCCAAGGCCGTCCTGGTCACCTGTAGTTGTCGGCAAAAATAAAAAAGTTAAAGCGCTTCCGCTTAGAGCTGCAAAATTAATGATTTGCTTAGCAAAAGTATTCGCACCTCATTTTTTGTTTTGCTATAGAAATACATTTTGCTTGGATTTTACTAGGACAGGTGTAAAAGTTGCTATAGTTAGATGGGACTAACATGCTGGAAGAAAGCTGGAAACAGCAAAGGACTAACAATGAGGCTAAATGCTAACCCGACTGTGGAATCAAGCAGACAGAACATTTGAGGTTTCAGAGAAAGAGCGGGACGGCCGTACCTCGTCTGGAGAGAGCTTCTTCATGCTGTGGACCTCCTCCAGCAGCCTCTCAGCTCTCCTCTGATTCCTCTCCATTTCTGCCTCCTTTCCCTTCTTCTTCTTCAAGGCGACAATCTGACGAGTGAGCTTCCTGATGATCAGGGCCTTCACCCTCTTCACCTCCTTCCTCATCTTCACCACCTCGTTGTTTAGATTCAGGACATCAGAGGGCTTCTTTTCCTCAGCAGCAGATGACGGTTCTGCTTCCTTTCCACCTCCTGCTTCCTGTTCCTCATCATCATTATTATTATCTGAACTTGTGGCTTCTTCCTCTTCGTCGTCCTCCTCGTCTTCTTCTTCCATCTCGTCCTGTTCTTGCTCTTCAACAGGTGGGAACGTTTGCTCGGTGTTAATCATCTGTCGAAACACAGAGCTAATTGCTATTTAACAGCTTAAAAACAAACAATTAAAAAAAACACACATTTTAGCATGGGAATCCCTTTGACGTTTAGTTAAATGTGTAAAAGTCAAAATTACACACAATTTTACAGGAGGAAAAATTTAGACGCGACATTTTTATGCTGGATGAAAGACAGTTGCAGGTAAATGTACCTGCAATTTATTCTAAACACTGAAAAAAGTAGATTATTCACCAGTAACATGAGCTTACTAAAGGTTTAGAATTTCTAAAAATGTGAGCCAGTTGTTGGGATGTTTAAGCACCTGTTTGTTATATGTTTAAGGTCAAATAGTGAAGCATCTCTCCAAGACCTTCAGCTTTGAAAATCTTTGAAACTATCTTCATTTCAAGCCAACATACACAACCTTGACATCATTTGATTCTTCTGTTTTTATGCCCTGTTAATTTAAATAGTTTGTTTTTAAATGCAGCTTTTAAGAATTTTAATAGCATGCCTATTGCCCAGCTGCATGAGCACGTAGCTTCCTTTTAAAAGTAAAATTTAGTAAAATGAAAGATACAAACTTTGGATTACAAATAAATATCTAAAATATTACACACATTGCATAATTTCCTGCCTTTCATTTTTAGATCAACAGGTGGCACTGCTGAGCTTTAAAATATTCGAGAAATAAACTTTTTTTTTTCAATTGGGTAAAAACTTTACAGCTTTAATAAAAAGCTTCACCTGTCAGCCATATTTGACACAGTGAGCTTCACTACAGTTTCAATCACCCAGAGATTTAAAGTTGAAAGATCCACAAATGTGCTTTAGTTTGCTTACACCTACGGCTTCTCTTGTTAAGCTAAGTAATATAATGTCTGAAACAGGAAACGCTGTGGACTGAAGGAAAAGGGCTAAACGAAATACCAAAAACCAAACCAAACGTGGTTAAGACAGCATGTGAGAAGAAATGGTGCGCATACTGGCGTCTACTTTGACTTTTTCTCAGCGTCTTTACGGTGAATAAACCAAACCCAAACGGAAACTAGCGTACGATCTCATGAGACTTACCGTTCAGAAATTAATGTTTTGCATTTAAATAGATAAAAATTCAGGGAAACACTTCGACTAGCAGGGAGCGGCCATGTTTCCTACGTCTTCGACGTCGCCGCCGCGATACGTCAAGACGCGAGCAACGCAGCGTGTCGTGAAAGGGGGAGGGCCTTCGGCGGACTGTTTTTATTTATTTCTTTGTTTCATGAGCATAAAACAGCTACAATGGTGGGTAATTGGAACAAGTGGGCATATTAGGATGAGCGGGTGACGTTTCCAGTTCCAGTTACCAGAGCGATATCAACAGAGAATCAACAGGGGGAGGATGAAGCGGCGCAATGCGGACTGCAGCAAACTCCGACGGCCGTTAAAACGGAACCGAATCACCGAGGGTATATATAGCAGGTACAAAAAAAAGGGGGGCTAGAGGGACCTTATTGTATAACAATGGCGTCGCTCTGTATGTGTCAGGACGCCACTGACAGCCTCTGTTGCGTTCGTATTTCAGCGTTTCAGCTGCAATATGAACTGAATGGACGTGCTTGTGTATTTTTCACAGTATCAGGCCCGGGTTAACGGTTTTATAAGCTGGCATGTAGACACGGTGTAAGCCTTTAAAAAAAAAAAAAAAAAAGATTTCTGCTCAAATTTGAATTAGTGCTTGAATAACTCCACCAGCGCCATTAATAATAAATTACACCCCGAGGAAATGTGTCCGGTTAAAATAGAAAAATGCTCTGGAACTTTGTGAGAAAAGCTGTAATGACGGAGGCGCTCGTTTTGAAATCACATGTGCTTTGTCTGGCAGAGGGGGGGGACGGCTCAATTTAAATGCATGAATGAAACAATGTTTTATTTACAGCCGATTTAATTTAACTTGTTGCAACACAAACAGCCGACCAGCCCCTTTGGTTGATTGGTAGCAATTCACACGAAATGGAAAGCAGCTGTGCTGGCCAGCATGTCCAGACATGACCCACACTCATATGGAGAGCTTAAACCATACAGTGGGTTTCAGTCAGCTTCTTCAGGGCCTATCCTGTGTTTTGTCTGAGTTCAAATTGAGAAATGACTTTAAATTTGCTTTGGGAATGTAGATTTTTCGACACAGATCAGTAGTAAAATGTATAAATGTGATTTTCAGGCGATTATCATCCAACCATCTTGCGTGTTTGCTGGTGCCCCTGGAACTATTACATATTTAGTTGTGTCACAAACACAAAAGTTGGTGTATTTTATTGGATGCGATGGACACAACATGTGGCATTCAAATCCTTTTACGAATAAACCTGAAAATTGTGATATGCCTGTATATTAAACCCCTATGAAATAGAAGTCAGTGCCTTCAGAAGACACCTACTTAGTAAATACTAAATTTTTAATGAATGTAAATGTCATTTAAATATGGATTTATCTATTTATTTGTTTTGAAAATTATAACAATATAAATGGTAAGTAGTCGGTGTTGGTCTAGCGACTAAAGTCAAGCTAAAATACATGTGCATAAGGTTAACTAGTGTGGAAAAGTTCAAGCGGAACAAATAATCGTTGCTAGGCTCTATATCCGTAAGACGCCGAGCTTCCTTGCCTCCCCTTTAACTCGTTGCCTCGTTCCCGCAGCACGTTCCTGTACCTGAAGTTCCTGGTGGTGTGGGTGTTGGTTCTGCTGGCTGACTTTGTGCTGGAGTTCAGGTTCGAGTACCTGTGGCCTTTCTGGCTTTTCATCCGAAGCGTCTACGACTCCTTCAGATATCAGGGTCTGGTAAGAGCCTGTCTGTGTTCCCTCTTTGCATAGAGTTCCTACGGGAAGTGTGGAATACGGGCAAGTATTGTGCAGGTCAGAATAAGTGTGGAAGAATATGTGAATTAGTAGCTGCCTTTCCATCCATCCCCTCACAGTTTGGTTTTTGTAGGTATTTAAAACTTTTCCAACATAGAAATGCCTCCAGTAAAGTCTTAGTCATGTTTGGTATCAATTTAAGATTAGGAGCTCGGTAAAAGTATGGAATTTGGACTTGGAAAATGTACTAACATCTAATTTTGTCTTCCCCTCCACCCCCTCCATTTAGGCATTTTCCGTTTTCTTCGTCTGTGTGGCGTTTACATCGGACATCATATGCCTCCTCTTCATCCCCGTCCAGTGGTTGTTTTTTGCAGCCAGCACCTACGTATGGGTCCAGTATGTGTGGCACACAGGTTAGCCAAAAGAAATGTTTGTCAGTTTCGCGTTTTCTTGTTTTCTTCATCTGTGAAGTGGCTGCTAGGTGGCCGCTTTAACGTCGCTCTCTTTCATCCAGAGAGAGGAGTCTGTCTACCCACTGTTTCGCTCTGGATTCTGTTCGTGTACATCGAAGCTGCCATACGGTTCAAAGATCTGAAAAATTTTCACGTGGATCTCTGTCGACCCTTCGCTGCTCACTGGTAAGTATCATTCAGTCAAAGCAACTTCCATAAGCACATATTGGCGTGCAAAAGTATTCCCTCCCCCTTGCTTTGGTGTCTGTGGAACCAAAAGGCCGTCTCGTAATTATTCCTCCTAGTATCGGCTATCCAGTGGTGACCCTGGGCTTCGGCTTCAAGAGCTACGTTAGCTATAAGATGCGCCTGAGGAAACAGAAGGAGGTGCA
This sequence comes from Poecilia formosa, assembly GCF_000485575.1. NCBI lineage: Eukaryota > Metazoa > Chordata > Actinopteri > Cyprinodontiformes > Poeciliidae > Poecilia > Poecilia formosa. Next base: position 1,056,137 of record NW_006800089.1, read on the forward strand.
GAAGGAAAACGAGTTCTACATGCAGCTCCTACAGCAGGCTCTACCGCCGGAGCAACAGATGCTGCAGAGGCAGGAGCGAGAAGCAGAGGAAGGTTAGTCTACACTGCCTTGCAGGAATCAAAACAACAGGTTTTTCTGCAGCGGAATGATCTACTAAAGAACAAATTAATGTTCATAAAAGTGGCCAGTTAGAGAGGGAGGCAGGCTGCCTTTTTTAAATGACTACATAAACATATCAAGAAAGGCTGACAGCAATTTATCCTTAAATTTTTTATAAAGGTCAATAGGGATTCCATCAGGTCCTGCTTGCTTACCAGATCTCATCCCATCAGTGGCCTGTGCTAATTCCTCTTTATTTATTTCTATATTTAAGTCAACTCTACAATCACCTGCAATGACAGGGATATGCAGCCCATTCAAAAACTTATCTAATTCCATTTGGTTTAAATTTCCTTGAGTATCGTTTAATTTCTGATAATAATCTTTAAAAGCATTATTAATATCCCTTGGATCTATTAGTTTTATCCTGAGTTACAATTGATGTGGTCAAGGTTGTTGCTTCAAGCCGTTTGATTTGCCAAACTAGACATTCTCCAGCTTTGTCCCCCTGTTCGTAAAAGTTTTGTTTTAGTCTTAAGAGACTGGATGCAGCTCTGAAACTGGACAGTTTATCATCTTCTGCTCTTAGGAGCAACAGTCGTTGTTCCAGCTCAGTATCATTTGTTTGAAAAACCCTCTCCTATTTTATTTTCTAGATGCTGCCTTCTAGTCTTGGCTTCCTTGGACTGTAGCCTATGAAGCTGCTAATATGTCCTCTAATAAATGATTTAAAGGCATCCCATCTGGTGCATTTGTATTCAGCTGAAAGAACTCATCAATTTCAGGGTTTTCCCCTGAAAACTCGCTAAGCCTGGTCGTCGGGGCGCCGAGGCGGCCCACCGGCAGTCCATGTGTTTTTGTATTAAAGATGCTAAATAGACAGATAAAGTTAAAATATTACTTGGCAATTTAAATGTTACGGGAAAACATCTCCAGTAAAATGCTATCTAAACCCACAACTAGTCTTAAACAACTAATCAAAAAATACAATTAAAATGAATATCAATTATTTGCACTTCTGTTTCAACGCTGTTTGTTTACAAATACAAATCGGTAAACAATTTGGTAGAGGTACTGATGTTTTTAGCAGCAAGAGGGGCCCCAAGTCAAATTCTGCTCCAGGCCTCATACAGCCTTGGACCGGCCCTGAAGGATGAGTTAAATCCGCTGCACTGCGCAGAGATGAGCAACAAATGGGAGATTTAATTAAATGCTGCTAATGTGGCTTTAGTAGCTCTTCCATTTCATATCTTTTGAGTTTTTAATACACTAAAACGGTTCTGGCTGCTCAAGTTTGTGGGACGAGATTTTCAGATCTCGGCATGGCTGTGTGCATCAACTCTGGCTGACTAAGTGGACAAAGTGTTTGATATGGTTTGGTGCACTGCTTAACTGGAAAAATAATACTAAAATTAATAATAAAATAATATAAAACAAGGTGAAGCGTAACTATGCAACCAGAGCTAATGTGGTTCATTTTAAACTCTTACCTTGATATAGAGTCCTCCAAAGAAAAATAATTCCTCACAGGAGGTTGATGTAAATATCCATACAGGTCAGCCTGTGTCCATTTTGAGTGGAAGAAGGCACGATCCACACTGATGTAAACTTAATAAAGCAGAGGTAACGTGCGAGCAGAGGCGCCAGCTGTGTGATTGGTCCGCTCTCCGGCTTTAAATGCATAAACTATAAACCTATTAGAAATAAATCTGCTCCACGAATGAAACGCTCAGAACAACAGAGACGCTTACAATCCGGCTTAAAGATTTATCTTAAAAAAAAAAAAAAACTTTTGTTTTGTTGGTTTTTTTTACCAATTATTAATTTTTCTAAAAATAAAAACAAGCAACGCTTAGCCTGGCAGGGGGCCTCGTAAAGTATGGCAGCCCATCAGGCTTATAATACACTGGGGGAAACCCTGAATTTGTAGCTCAGTATATTTAACAAAATCCTGATCCTGCAGCCATTTATGATGAAAACGGTTAGATTCTCATCACAGTAGCTAAGACGGCACAGAGCGTGATCTGAGATCACTATGCTATCATACATACAATTTTGGATATTAGTCCTGATGAAATTTAAAAAAAGAATCTATTCATGAGTAAGTCTGAAATGTTGCTGAATAGTAGGCTCAGGTTTGTTGATGGAGTTCCCTAAAGATGTCTCCCAGTCTAAGAACTTTCATAAACATCTGTATAGTTGTTCTACTGTTATTATGTGTTAGATCTGATCCAGTGGATCTAATCCATTTCTGGAATAAGGGTACAATTAAAATCCCCTGCGATCACCCCTGCAGCCATGAAAGTGAGAGGAACAAGTCCTGAAAAAACCCTGAATCATTTGTGTTTGGACCGTAGACGTTAACCAGGTTAATTTTTTCCGATAGGAAAGAATCCCGAACTATCAAATATTTACCCTTCTTATCCTTGATGACATCGCTTACAAGAAATGGGACAGATTCATGGACAAGAGTCATAACTCCTCTTGCCCGAGAAGAAAATGCCAAAGTGAACACATTACCCCACCACCTCCTCCTGACCTGCCCTTCGTCCTCTTCCCGTCAGATGCGTCTCCTATAGAAATACTATTTTGGAATCCAAATCATGCAGTTTGTGAATGACTTGTTTAACCTTCTTTAAGTGTTGTTGTAGGCTCCTGCAGTTCCATGTAAGCATTTTAAGATTTAAAGCTTGTGACATGTAAAACTAACCAAATGACCAGAAATGGAGGGGAAAAAAAATGTTTACCCCGTGAGAACATGAACATCTGAGAAGCTTAAACAATAGAACAAAACCTGAACTCCCACCGCAAGTCTGTTTCAATATCAGCAGAACACAGTCCAATAAAGGAGCCATCAAGGTTTTACGACGTCACAAATTGTTAATTTAAGAAACTGTATGGGCGTCCTCGTCTGTTTTCTTCTGGATCTTCTTTAGAAACTCGCGTGCAGCCGCCACTGTTTTGAAAGCACGAGTTTGGTCCTGATGAGTCACCAGCAGCTTGGCTGGGTGAACCACCTCGTGGCCCAATCCCAGTTTGCGCAGCTCCGTGCATATCGGGTCAAACTGCTTCCGAAGCTGGAGCAGACCCGCCGCGGTATCTGGGTAGAACCGTACTTGTTGATTCTGGTAGCGATTGTCAGTTTTAGCCCTTAATGCTACAGCAATAAGCTGTTTATCCTTGTAGCTGAGAAATCTCATTATCAAAGTGTGAGGCGCTGCGGTGCTGTGTCCCTCTGGGGTCCAGATTGATGCTCTCTTTCTACGGCCACCGGTCCGACACCAAGGGTCTCCAGCAGCCACTTCTCCAGGAACTCACACGGATTCTGTCCTCCTTCTTCCGGCAGGTTGACCAGCCTCAGGTTTTGTCTTGACCTTGCCTCCAGATCCATAACTTTTGTCTTCCACGTCTTTCTTCTTGGACTCTAGCATATCCACTTTAGCTCGCAGTGTTTCTGTCTTACTCTATGCATCAGAAATGCGTGCTTTGGTTTCTGCAATTCGCTGGATACAGTCATTTATCTCTTTTTTTCACACTGTTGATGGAGCCCAGGACTTCATCAAATCTAGAGCAGAAATCCTTCTGGATCGAATTAACACAGTATTTTGTCCACCTTGCTGCTTTGAGACTTCGGGTTCTCCTCTCTGTCTGCAGCAGCCATTGAAGCTGAGCATGGGCTAGCATTAGCTTTCTGCATTTTGCCACGAAGATGGCAATCCATTAGCTTATGCTATTTTGCTTTCTCACTCACTTCTTGGGACGCTTTTGCTGCGTTAGGCATTATTCCGACCACCCGGGCTCACTAGCCATTTAGCTCGTTTTGAAAGGAAGGGATTTTAGGGAAATTCTTTGACAGGAACAGCAGAGCAGTGAAAACACATCCTCTCACATGGCCACCATAACCAGAAGTCATGACTAACATCTTTATTCAAAAAACAGTTATGTAGAGTTAGGTTTGGCAGTTTTCAAATTGTCCTGTTCATTTGGCTATTTAATGACTAAACTTTAAGTTGAATCTTGTTCAATACTTTCTTCCCTTTAATAGAAATGTTAACCAATGGAAGTAAGGACTTTTCTGTTGTTGTATCAACCAATCAAGGTCATGATTTAGCTGCTGTTTGTGGTCAAATATGTTTCAAGTTGTTCGCCAGTTAAATCTCCTTAGTAATGTTTATGTCTAGCCTGTTAACTCACCATGTGCTCGTTCTCACCCAGCTGCCTTAGCCAAGGGGATCTCCGAGGTAGAACCCACAGTCATTACCCAAAACGGAGCGCCGCCCGGGAAGAAAAGCTCCTCAGTCACATTACCGGAGCTGGAGTACCGCGAGAAAGGGAAGGACAGTACGGCGAAAGAGCGAGAGGGCAAAAAGCAGAACACGGTGGGAATCAATAACAACAGTATTATACACGCACTGGACTCCAAACTGCAGGAGGCAGAATTTATCGAGAACTACGTCGGGACAAAGAGACTGAACAACGACCTGGCGGGGGAGAACGCGCTCACCGACGGGAGCGCGCACATGTCGGCGAAAGAGGAAATGGGGGGAACGGGGAAGAACTACAAAAACCCCGGCACCAACTCGTCCCCGCGGAACCACAGCTCCACGAACGGCAGCCTTCCGTCGGGCTCCTCGGCCGGCAAGAACGAGAAGAAGCAGAAGGGGTCAGGCAAAGGCCAGAGGGACCCGGTGGATAACTGCATCCCTAATAACCAGCTGGGGAAACCGGACACTCTAGTCCGGTAAGACTCGCTCTCGCCACGTTAAAACGAATTCAGACTCTCACATTCTCCACTTAAATAACCAAGTCAGTGGCGGAGTTTGTGGGATGAAAACCTTGTCTGTTAATGAAGTTCTGTGTTCTCCAAGGCTGGAGCAGGACGTGAAGCGCCTGAAGGCAGACCTGCAGGCCAACCGGCAGCTGGAGTCGGAGCTGCGCAGCCAGCTCTCATCGCTGAGCAGCCAGGACCGCAGCCTCCGCTCCGAACTGGGCCAGCTGCGACAGGACAACGAGCTGCTGCAGAACAAGTGAGGAGGAAGAACTTCACCCACAGAAGTTGGTGTTTGTGTTGTAGTTCCATCCGATTGTTAACGTCTTAACAATCTGGTGCAATTTTACAGTTTACACCACAAGTTGCAGTATCTTCTACATTTTATGACTTTATTCTCATAACATTTTGACTATTTTTGCAATACTATGAGCTTTTTGACCTTCATGCAGTGATTGGACTCGTCACGATGAGTCCAATCACTGTACTCATGATGATGAGTAGTATGCAAAATATTGTAATACTACAACCTTATTTCTGTAATTCTATGACTTCATTTATGCAATTTTATTAATTTTTTTTGTGTGTTTTTGTTGCGTGGCCCCAACTCTCCATAATTACAATTTGACAAAATGTGAAAAATTTCAGGAAGTATGAAGCACTACAAGGCACAGTAAGTTAGAAACGATGCAGAGGCAGTCAGGTTGACGATGCCTCCCTGCCCTGCAGGCTCCACAGTGCCGTCCAGGCCAAGCAGAAGGACAAGCAGACCATATCCCAGCTGGAGAAGAGGCTGAAGGCTGAGCAGGAGGCCCGAGCTGCGGCTGAGAAACAGCTGGCCGAGGAGAGAAAGAGGAAGAAGATGGAGGAGGCCACCGCGGCCAGAGCGGTAGCTTTAGCTGCCGCTACCAGGTACCTCTTTTTGTTTCTTTTTTTGTTCACAGAAACAGCTGTTTCAGATCTTTAAAATAACATCATCCTCATCTGTCCATCAGAGTGGAGTCCACCGATTCTCTCCGAGGACGTATCAGAGAGCTGGAGACGGAATGCAAGAAGCTCAGCATGGACATGAAGCTCAAGGAGGAGCAGATTAGGGATCTGGAGGGAAAGTGTCAGGTGAGACTGTTTGCTGTAAAAATACGTCTGTATCTAGCATCAGACGCTTTTGTTTTGTAAATCAGAACCGTAAAATATGCACAGTGAGCGTCGCCTTCATGTCCCATTTCCCTGTCGCACTCCAGGAGCTGCGCAAGTACAAGGAGAACGAGAAGGACACGGAGGTGCTGATGTCTGCGCTGTCCGCCATGCAGGAGAAGACCCAGCATCTGGAGAACAGCCTCAGCGCCGAGACCCGCATCAAACTGGACCTGTTCTCTGCTCTGGGCGATGCTAAGAGGCAGCTGGAGATAGCACAAGGTACCCCAACAAATAAGTGAAGAAAATGTGTCTTTTTAGTCATGATGTTAAACAAATGGGCACAACTGAACAAGTTTCTAAGATTAAATAACCTAACTTCTTCCAACTAGGGCTGAAATGATTAATCATGATTAGTCAATTAATTTAAATAATCGTCAACTAATTTGGGAATCGATTAATCGTTAGCTGAAGGCCACTTGCTGAAAGAAGGAGCAGTAATTAAGATAAAATTTAAGGATACCCAGTGGCGCACTCTGCTGGACGGCAGCCAAACTACAACACAGAAGATCTCAGCGGACGATATTGGTTAATCGATTGGAACTAATTTTAATCTCGTAAACCTTTAATCCCTTTTATAATGACTTTGTTTTGCATAGAAAAACAGCTGTGAACAACTTTATCCGTTTCCTGCTACACAGGCCAGATCCACCAGAGGGAGCAGGAGATCATGGAGCTGAAGCAGAAGATAGCAGAAGTCATGGCAGTGATGCCCAGCCTGTCCTACTCATCAGACGGCAGCAACCTGAGCCCAGTCACCCCGCACTACTCCTCCAAGTTCATGGACAATAGTCCCTCCTCCCTGGACCCCAACGCCTCAGTCTACCAGCCAATGAAAAAGTGACTCTCTTCGTTTTTCTTTTTTTTTTTTTTTTTCGTCAGACAGAACGTTTCCCTTTTTCCTCGTTTTACCGTCTCTACTGGTTTGGGTTCTTTTAAAGTTTACCAGCCTTTACCAGCGCCCCTGCCCCCCCTAGACCCTCTTGACAAGATTTTGCACTTAGCACATGCAGACACACCAAGTCCCTCCATTTTCTTCTAAAGAGTTTTCTCTACTTTGTTCAAAGGAGGGTTCGACTTTATTACGAGAACTCTTTATTTTGAAGGGGTTGCGTACAATTTGTCGGCCAAATGTCTACAGGTGAGCCATCGCACATCGCTTCATGTCAGTTCCCCTTTCCATTTTTCTTCACAACCAGGTGTCTAATTGAACAGCATCAAACTCCTTTGGGGTTTTTAAACAATGGCTTAAAAGAGACGGAAGGCATGTTTTTTAGTTTGGTTCGTCCGAGGCTCTCCTGTAAAGTAAAATAAAGTAAAAGCCCCACGAGAGGTACATGAATGTAAAACAATTCATGTTTGGATATATCTGCGTTTAACTTAAATCCGTGATTGTTTCGTGATACTTCAGTTCGACAATGTGCGTATATCTAAAACCATGCTATTGAATTCTGTCGCTCTCTAGATGCGGTATTGTCTCCTTTGTACTGGAATATTGGCTTCTCCAGGATAATCAGCAAGTGGAAGAATTAGACGTAGCTAGCGTCGCCCCTTCGGAAGACAACTGCTCGATTAGGCCTAGGCACTGCCAAAAACGTTGACGTTAAGGTTCCCTCGCCTCGCCACGAACACCGTTCCCTCTTACTTCTGGACCAAATTAGGACACATTAGGCCATGTCGCTCACCGGATTCAATGATGTCGAGGTAACTGCTCGGTTACCATAATTTGCAGACGTATCAGTGCCTTGCGGAAACCACTTGCTTAGCAATCCTGGGATATTAGCATCTCACTTTGAAGTCGCACTTCTGTCTCTTTCTCTCCGACTCCGACATGTCTAGATTTTATTTGAATGCTTAAAACAGAGCATTTTCAAGAAGTCAGTATTCAAAGGAAGAAAAAAAAAACGTATGATCATTGCAGCTAGATGACAGCAGTTTAGCAGACTTGAAGGGAAAAAAAAAATACTGGACGTGGGCTTAATATGCCAAACGCCAACCCAAACTGATTGTCTCTTATCATGCCCTCAAGCCGGCATCTTGTTTACAACAATGTACATTGAACTTACTGGGGAATGTTTTTTTTTTTTTTTTTTTTTTTTCCTTTTGCTTATTTAATTTTCGTTCTTAAGTGCCAAGTGTTGATGTTCGGTTCCCATCCGTACTTTGATTGATGTAGCTAGCATAATGTTGGCAGCAGCGTGCTGTTCTTTTTTATGTCATTAGAACATATTTGGATGGTGTTGTGTTTACATGGTTCTGGGCTGATCACAGTGAAGCAGCAGGTGGTCAGTTGGACACATTGTGTTAATTCACATTTTATTTATTAATTTTTCTTTAGATTTTTCTTTAATGACAGGCACTTGTTTTGATATTTCCCATCATAGACCGTTTTATTTCCTGTAGCTTTTTATGATTTTTTTTTTTTTTTTTAGACCAGGAAGAATTCTGTGAATATTTTTGTGTAAAAGGGAAAAAGGTTACCCCTGAACCATTTTGACCATCCTGTGCTGTCACGTCGCCTATGTTAAAAGAAAAAAAAAAAACTAAAGAAAAATAGTATCATTTGTGGATCGCTCTTGCATTGTAACTTAAGTTCTCGAGTTGCTTTTACAAGTTTGTGTAGAAGGAAGTGAAAAGGTTTAAAAAAAGTGCTTTGTTTTATCTTTTTATTGTTCTGCCATGTTTTATTTTATTCACTCAAAGTAATGGTGGCTGTGTCACGGTTCACTTTGAGCCTCACCATTAAAGAAAGTCTTGCTGGTGGCGTTGCAAGATGCGGAGTCTTGTTTGCCCTTTTGTGTTGAAGTTCTAATACTGTCCACTAGGGGGTGACACTGAGTTTTACATTGCATGTTTAAACAGCTAAATAACTGTGGGGTTGTTTAACAGTTAAGAAAGAATTAGAAAATGTGACTCAAATATTATTAATATTGTCTTCACAGTTTTTAGTATCATCATATTTTTTCTGATATCAACATCCAGTCAGATTGCTTTTATGAGAAGAGAGGGGAAAAAATAGTGGATTGCAATAAACACTCAACTTTAAAATTCATTTAATTAGTTGCTCATTTGATATATTATTTGAAATTACATGACTTTAAATTTTTATGAATTTAGTTAAGTAGTATATGATAAGTAATGGTTCATTTAATGAACAGCAGCACTTTTATACCTCCATTTAAACATATGTGCTTCTTCAGTTTTCAATGGTTATTGGCAAAGACAAGCATGTAGCCTGCAAAAAAAAGGCATCGCATAAGAGGTCATTCACATCAGCTTAAAATTTGCAAGAGAGACATTTCTGTCCTAGAAAAGCTCAAAGGTCAGACTGTAATTTTGCTATTTTAAAGTTATTTCAATATAATTGTATGGTTAATTGTCTTAAATGTTTTGGGATATAGGAAAAATTGTGTTTTTCAGAATCCAAACTTATTCGGGGAGTCTGAAAACAAACTGGTGACAATCTTGTTTGCCAGTTTGAGCACTATCCAAAAGTCAAATGAAATGGCATGGCTCAGCTCAGTATATAATGTAAATTGTTCGCCTTTGACATACCAGTACAACTGTCCAGATCTTAACCTCACCCGGGATCTTTGATTTCTCAAGCTAATTTGCAGAAGTAATGAAGAGGAAGCAGCAATGTAAATATTGATGCACTTTTATACAGTGCATCACTGTATAAAAGTGATGCACTTGCTTAAAAAAAACGGGAATTCATTAAATACTTATATCCATAACTAAAATGGGTCAATACTTTAAAATATATAAACCTAGCCTAAATAGAATAGCGGGAAACATTTTTGTTTTGAGTTTCTTAGTAACTTCTTAGTTTAAGTATTTTTTCATTTATTATTCCTAAATGTCGCCTCCCAAAACCACATTCCTAGCTTCAAAGTAGTTTTGGAAAAAAGAAAAAAAAAAATCTGAAAAACTTCTGTTGTGCAACGTGGCCTTCAGGTGTTGTTCGGATATATCTATTTCGCTGCCTGTAGTTGGGACAGCGTATTAACCTGACTGTCGGCGTGTTCTACACAATCATTTAATCTTTTTAGTTTAAAATACTATTAATAGATTATTTTACGCTTGTCTGCAGCTACTCGAACCATGAAATATGTCGACAGTTATTTGAAACTATATCATTTTAATTCAGACTTTTTAATTTCTTGAACTATCCCGAGAGTAAGACGAGCGTTGTCTCCGATTGCACTCGAAAGCACCACCGGTCCATCTCTCCCACTCCCCCCGCCCCTCATCTCCAGTCAGGGTAACAACATTTCCCCTGGAATCCTCGCGGCAAAAACTTCACCGACTCTCTGCACCTCAGAGCACCGACATGGATGCACTCAGGTCGGCTGGGAGAGCCATTATCCGGAGCCCGAGCAAGGCGAAGCAGTCGTGGACCTCCGGCAGACACAGAAGTAAGACAGACAGTCGTAAAAGTAGCTGAAGACAGAAACGGAGACGGAATGCTAAAATAGTTCAGTATTTACCATGGCAACTTCAACGTTAACTTGCTGAGGTCAAAAACAGTCAGTTTAGTATTTATACCGTTCTTGTAACTTGACGTCTGTCAATGAAAAAGTAATGCGTATTTTTTAAGTAACATCATTTGAGTAGACTATTATGAAGTTCAAGATAAATATGCCATTTCTATTTTAAGCAACTTTGCTGCGAAGGTATTTTTTTGTTGTTTTTTGTTTTTGTGATAAACCAATCGGAAGTGGAAGGGAAAGGATACACGGTTTGAATCCAAAAAATAATCGAATAAATCTTTTTTCTGTGGTAGTCATAAGTTGCCTAACTAGCTAATAGAGTCAACCTGTGTGTGATTTAATCCCAGTATAAACCAGCTGTTTTATAAGGGCTTCGTGAGAAACCCAGCAAAGACGTTTTGCCTTGTTTTAAAACCAAAATAGAATTTTTTTTTTTTTTTTTGCCATCATGCAAAATAACTTTTCACATCACCATGGTAATAAATGGCAGTGACAGCATCTTGTTTTGGAAATACTGTTTTTCAGCACAGACAGAAACCTTCCATCATTTTCCCTTAATTTCAGTTTTGTGTTCACCTGTCATATAAAATACCAATTTAAAAAACTTTTAGTTCGTATTTGGCATGCAAAACACATTAGTTTAGAATTGTTTTTTGTTTTGTTTTGTTTTTTTGTTGTTGTTTTTTTCAGTGATGGGATTTTAGGATTTTCACACCAAAAGTTTCTCAAGGCTTTTATGATGTGGCCAGGATACAATGACTCTTTATTGCCTTGTTGATTTCCTCACAGCGGTGGCATTTGGGGAATTGTTGATAATCTCATTCCTTCAAACGACCTTATTCTTTCCACCTTGGTACCAGCAGGAGGTCAGAGGTCAGGGTCGCAGCTCCATTTACAGTGCCTATAAACAGTATTTATCACCCCTTTGGATGTTTTACGCTTTTTATTCCAAATCAATCATGACCAACAAAATGAGGCTTTTTTTTTTTGACAAAAACAACAAATGTTAAACGGAAAACTGATTTCTACAAAATAATGACAACTATATATTGTCATTATTAGTCTGCAACCTATCCACAAAGGTGCATCTGCTAACAATAATAGACTAAAACTGACTTAAAAGGGGTGAATATTTATGTAATCACTTATTTTATGTTTAATTCTCATGACGGTTGTCAGTTTGATATTAAAAGTTTTTTTTTTTTGTCAAAGTCAAATTTTGTTGCTCTTGATGTCTTTGTAAAAACAATGGCTCAATTTCAGGCTGAGCTGGTTTAAAAACCAGGAAAGCAAATCTCTACAAATGATAATCAGAGCAGATGGTATGACTATGTAGTATTAGGTCAAGTGACAGTTTCTTAAATGCCTTTTTTTTTGTTGTTCAAAGTAAACACATCCTTACCCAGCAGCACATCAGCTGTTAGATGAAGCGCTCCATTAAGTTATAATTTAACTGTGACCATTTGAAAAGGAGTCTGATTTCTCTGAATGAGCTCGTTTGTTTGCCTTTTTGCTGTAAATGAACTTCTTACCCCTTCAGGCACTGATTACCCACAGAATTAGCAGGTTCATGGAAATGCAGGCGCTGACCTACTTGTAGGAAAAATGGAGTATTGTAGTGTAGTCTAACAGGTGTTCCCCTGACTGCAGGGCAGGCATTCCTCACCGGCGCTGATCCATATCATCCAGCCGAACGTCCAGGTCTTACTGTGACTTGTCTGGATCAGCCTTCTAGTTTTCCAGAGAAAGATTTCAGTGGCAGCTTGTCCTGCACCTTCTGCTTTGCGGAGAGACCTGCCAAACTGAACGAGTTATCCCAACTCTCTCACTGGTCACAGTTGGCTGCGGCCCTCACTCCGTTCAGGAATGACCTGGAATGTTGACTTGAATATCTATGGAAAGCAGACAGATTGGAAGGTCACACATGCCACATAGATTGTAGAGGATGTTAGATAAGTTCTCCAAATAACTTGGAGGCTTTTTTCCAGTAATCAGATTTACAAATGTCATAGCTGGGTTTCTGCGCTCTGAGTGCAAAAGAGACCTGGTAGCATTGTCTCTTTTGTTGTTGTTTTCGATGCATGTGTCAGATCTTTCCAAAGTCCCTTTCAGATCATCTGTTTTCATGATCCACCTGGGTCATTACATTCCACAAATAATATCTCTGTAATCCACAGTGAAGACATCTACAACGAAGGACAGGGCATGCTGTACTTCTTTGAGTCAAGGCACCCAAAAAGGCTCAACAATCTGATAATGAAGGCTGGTTCTGTTCTGAGGATGATGTGGAACCTCTGGAGATGATGGTGCAAATACAGGGGCTTCATATAAACCTCAGTGGAAATGCAAAGAACTAACGCTATGTAATATCTGCCACCACAAACAGTAAGCACTGGAGGAACCATTTGGTTTTAAAGGGCTGGAAAGCAAGATAAACCTTTATTAAGACAACCAGTGTGATTAGTAACACATGTGATCACCCTGAGATGCAAGACGGCTGGGTTACGTTCAACCGCTCTTACTCTTGCCAGCTCGTTTAGGTTTTTGTCAGAAATCACACAGAGTTGTTCAGAAGATATCAAATATCAGATTTAAAGTGTTTTGTGAAAGTGGCTACAGTTTAGAGAGAAGTGAGATGGCAGCAGGCGACTGGCTTTCCACCAACCCCCTTCAATGCCTTCCCAAAAACAAAGACCAGGAGAGGTCTGAAGTTGTAGGACCCCCATTGGTGGTCTCCTTGGTGATGCAGTGTTTAGCGTAGACACACACAGGAGCCGGAAAGTGTGTGCCCCGTCGATCGGAACTTATTGGATCAGCAACATTGTTGTCATAGTGTTGAACAGAGACCCTCCATCCAGCTGAACACTGCATGTTGTTCTGAGTACCTTTCTGTTCACTCCAGATTCCACTTCTTAACATCTGATCAAATTGTTGGACACGAACAGCTTGGCTTGAATTCCTCATACATTTAGATGTAAAGTGATAACTTTGTGAGGAAATTAAAAAAAAGAGACTTTTGTCTCAGCAACAAGTCAGGATTCTAATGTTGGAGGCAGAAAGGTTTCTGTCGGTGTCCCTCATCTGCCATTGATCCGACATTGGAGTGTTTCCTCATGGGGGAAAATATTATCCACTCTTGTTTCAGACTTTCACCTTTTATTATCAAGGATGCACACTGTGGAAAAGTTTTAAACCACTGTTTCACATTTTTTGCTGTGGAATACGTGGAGTGCACTCCAGATATTCCTCATTTGTTCTCTATGCTTTCTGGAGGTCTTTTGGTGTTATTCTGTGGACCTTTGCCTGCTTTTCTAACATTTTTTTGCACCCAGTCATGGCTGCATTTGTCATGCTAAAGAAGGTGGAGAACTAAAAAAAAAAAGTGTCTGGCCTGAAAAGATAGGTGAACCATTTGTGACATTCATGTCTTAAAGGAACAGACAAAACCAGCAGAAACCTAACACGAAACCCAAAAGATTACTCATCCATTAACTGATTTGGAAATAGCTTGTTGGTGTTTAAAATATTTTTTTCATTGGTCAAACTTGGTTAAGTTACTGTGTGAAGACACAACACTGGTTTGTCCCTTGAGTTTTGGAGCCTCTTTATGCCTGAATGATTCAAACGACAGGGTAAAGAGGCAATTAAAAAAAACAAAAAACATTCTTCTAAAAATGAAGTACCAAACAGAACATAAATAACAAAGTATCTAGACTTAAAGAAAGTTTGAAAGACTTCCAAGATACTGAGAAACTTGATCAAGAGCAGTTTGAAAGGTTAAACTAAGATGTTTTAAGAGAGTTGATCATTTATCTGATACCCCAAAAAGTAATCGGTCTCACTCAGACGCTCTTCGACCATCAAACTGAAAAAGAAGTTTGTCTTTAAACTAGTCCATCTAAAATTGTTCATACATGTTTAAGGTTCTAGTATCAAATCTTTAGGTTCCTTCCCTAAAAACGTAACAATTACAATTTAACACGCCATCTTCTTTCACAAGGTAGCAGAGCCAATCAGAAAGTTCTCTTTGGTTCTCATATTAAAAATAAAAATAAAAAAGAGTTCAGGTTGTGGCAACTTGATGTAACAGATTCTCTACAATGTTACAAGACATACTGGAAGGTGAAATATTAAGAAAGACTAAATCTGAGCTCAGAAAAGCTGTTAAATCTAGTGGAGTTATCATCATGGATTTGGCTTGAACAACATATTTTAAAAGAATAAACATTACTATTTCAACACAGTATATTAAAGTTTTATATAGTGGGGATTCCTTGTCCTTTATTAACGGTAAGGGTTCAGCACATGAACACAGCTGTCTCCCCTCACGTGTGGTTCTCGCAGCTGACCTTTGAACCCAGATTCGTCCACATTCTCAGGCTGAGCGGAGCCTGGTACCTGATCTGTTGGTGTGCTGTAGAGGTTTCTCGAAAAACTGTAAAAGGGTTCTTGGAAACCAGACCTGTGAGGGAGGGAAAATAACATCTGTAATTACTCGCAAGGTATTGCTTCTCCCTTGGAAGACAGAAAAATGAGAGATAAGGTTAAAAAAAAAACAAGTATTAAGGTCCGTCTGAAAGCAGGTTGACTCTGTGACTCGGGGCATTGATCGGTCAGCTTGTCACTTTAAGCAGGGTTTAGTGGAACATATCTGGTTACTGACTCTTGCTATAAATCTTGAGTTAAAACATGCGACTGCACGAATGTGTGGTATGCCCTGTATCCCGCAGGAGATAAAGAAAACCTCTGGGAGGATGAATTTTGAGGTAAGGATCTCATCTTCACTAACACCTCCCACCCTTTCCCCCACTTCGCCGACTGCAAGGAAATCTCTGTAAACAGACACATGGGGTCAGGGCCGCCAGGCACCGTGCACAGCCTGATAAGAAACCACATGAAGGCACACGCCGTCCTTTCAGCTCATCCAGTTTTAATTTCATAACTACCAAACACACCATTTTATTTATTTATTTATTTTTTTAACCCCCACCGGTCATGTTGGGGCGTCGTGTGCTCCAGTGGTTAGAGCAGATGTACCGAGTTCAACTCCTGTCTTCGGTTACTTTGCCCCATTTGTGTCGTATTGTTGTCAAATAATAAAGGCCTATAGTGCCAAAAAAAATCTTAAAAAAACAAAACATCATACTCTCAGGGAAAAAGAGACAATTTCTTCTTATCACAACGTGTCAAAGTCCAGGTCACCTCTGTAAATGTAAGTTATCGGGGGTTTTTTTTTTTTTTGGAGTTGAAATATTTACTTTGCATCCACAGAACCTTTGACCCAGATACTCTGTTTTCGACTTGATGTTTACATTTCCTCCAACATGCAGCTCCTTAAAGAAAAAACTTTATTTTTATACAGTAACATAAAATGAGATCATTCTAAAAACTGTACTTTATTTTGACAATTTTAGATAAAAAAAAAAAAAAATTCAACACAGCAACCCTTTTTCGTTGCAGAGCTTCCAGAGAACTGGACAGATACACGGGAGACCATTTTAGAGGGGATGACCTTCAACCTCCGGCACCTAGGCATGACACTTGTGGATCAACCCAAGGGAGAGGAGCTGTCGGCGGCCGCTGTGAAGAGGATCGTTGCTACGGTTGGTGTAAAAGAGCTCCAGCTTTTCTTTTTAGGGGATTTAAAATCTCTTCTTACTCATTGTTGCTTATGCGTTTGTCTCATAGAAATTGTTGGTGTAATAATATTCATACTCTGCAACGTGATATCTATGAATGCTAATGTACTTTATTGAACTGTTATGTTAGAAGTCCAAAGTAGTGGGTAATTGTGAAGTCAAAGGAAAATAATTTAAAATTTTCTTCTTGCATCTAAAAGTCTGAAAAGTGTGGTGTGCATTTGAATTCCACATCCCTTTACCTAATCAACAGGTTTCTGGCCCTGTCACATAAAACGCAATGCATAAACACAGTCAGACCTAAGGGCAGTTTAGTGAGTTCATTTGTCCTGATATTAGATTAAAATATATATTTTCTTAAAAAAAAAAAACAATTTGGAAGAATAAAATGCATTAAAGTCATTGCGGACATAGTTCAGAGTAGGTCCAGGATTTATCAGTGAATCGGTTGGCCTCATATGGATAGACGCTTAATGTTTGTTTCCAAAATACTGAAGATGGCTAAGCTTTTCTTATCTTCATTTTCTTCTGGACAATCAAAGTTGACTACAAATAGATGCATGATGGTCATGAGACGATGTAGAAACATCATTTGCTTCTTGATCTGTGTATAAAATTCTAAATGCTATTAAAATCTAAAATTTATGTTTGTGCTGCACAGACTAAAGCCAGTGGGAAGAAGCCCCAGAAGGTTGCCCTGAAGGTTTCCCCTCAAGGGATCGTGGTGCTGGACAGGTCTACCAATAAACTCCTGGAAAGCGTCTCTATATACAGGTGTGATAACGAAGCAGCGATGGAGCGCAGGTTCAGAAAGTCTGTTTTACCTAAACCATCCATTCCTCTTGGCCTGCAGGATATCCTACTGTACGGTGGACAAGCTGCATGACAAAGTGTTTGCTTACATCGCTCAGAACACCCTCAATGGGGCCCTGGAGTGCCACGCTTACCTCTGCTCCAAGAGAAAAGTGGTAGGTTCTGTGTTTCTGTTTTCATTTTACTTTATTAAGATTCCTGTAATAAATTCTACAGTGAATTTTGCAAAAAAAAAAAAAAAAAAAAGATACAAGAAGAAAACAAACTAAAATACCATCTCTTCTTTGCCAAAAGATGTTTTAGGTAAAAACAAAAAAACAAAACAAAAAGAACAAAATCACTTTTAGCAAAAATAACTTGGGCCATCATTCTAGGAAGGTGACTATTCTAATTAAAAGCTAAAACATTTTGTAAAGAAGTTAACTCTCGCTTCATTGGTCTTTATTTATTGGCATATTTTTTTCTTTAGTGTTTTTTTTTTATTGTAGTCAGCTGGATGTTCAAATATCTTAGCTTTTTTAAACATTTGATTAAAGTGCATAAAAAGAAAAAAAGGGCGTACCAGATTTATACCCTGAGGATTACCTAAACACCAAAGCTCATGGGTGTCGTTACCTAGGTAACCCAGTTTTATTAACATCTTGGCCTTCTTCAAGATTTGGTTAATGTGTGAAGAAAGAAAAAAGGGGTGCGAGATATGCACCCCGAGGAACACCTAATGCCTAGATAACCCAATTTTATTAACATCCGCATACTGTGGCGAATGAAAACATCTGACATCCTACAATCAACTTCACATTTACCACAAACCACCTAACAAATTCATGTGATCTGTAACTCCTTGAAGAAGACTGTATCAACCAGTCACAACATATTTACAAGGAAGAAGATTAGAACTGAATTCCAGGAAATGACTTCATCACTGCTTTCTTCTGTTAATGTTTGTCCCTTGGATGACATGATGCATCATTTCCAGCTTCTCCTTCTGTCCAAACAACAAGACCAGTGGACAAACATACATTGCTGACCGAAGAGTGACTAATTTCTAGGAAAACCTCCCTCCTGCTTTACATGAGTAGTTCTACTGCCCTCCCAAGTGCTGATTAAACTTGTGATTCAAGCAACTGTTTGATTGCATATAATAAATGAATACAAGTTACTTGAAACTTAATTATAAACCTTGCAGATTTAAGAATAAAGTA
This sequence comes from Poecilia formosa, assembly GCF_000485575.1. Classification (NCBI taxonomy): domain Eukaryota; kingdom Metazoa; phylum Chordata; class Actinopteri; order Cyprinodontiformes; family Poeciliidae; genus Poecilia; species Poecilia formosa. Next base: position 1,074,345 of record NW_006800089.1, read on the forward strand.
ATCTTTTAATTTTACCGGCATGTTTCTTTTGAATGTAAGGATTTGGGCGTGGCCCTGGTGGAGTTCTGAGTCGAATCTGTGGAGGGAGCTAAAGATTAGGGTAATGGCAAAGAGACCTTCCAATATCACACACCTTGAGCTCATCAATAATTGTCAAAATACCAGTGGAAACAATCATTTTGGGCTCAGCTATGACTCTGTTCTCAGAGTAAACTTTTCCTTTGACTTCTTATATGAAAGGAAAACTGACTATTGATCAGATGCAGTGTCTGGAAAGCATTAACACCACTTCGCTTTTTCCACATTTTGTTATATCACACCCTTATTCCAAATTGCATTGAATTTTTTCACTGAGTTTTTTTTTTTGTCAATTTCTTGAAAATATAGAACTATGAAATCATATTTATATTGATGAACTTTATGTTGATAAACAAACTTCAGCGTGAATTCAGTCTAACACTTTTTTTTTCTTATATTTGGTTCAATGTGTACTTCTGGTCCTTTTCCCCTCTTCAGTTAGGTAAATCAAGGTTCACCAATCTGTTGATTTCACTACATAAAATATGTGCTGTCATATTCTGTTAGTGTTTCCTGACACAGAGCATCATTAGTTCTGCTCCTCTCTTTATTCCAGGCGCAGGCAGTAGCCCTGACAGTCGCCCAGGCCTTCACAGTAGCCTTTGAGCTCTGGCAGGTGGCGAAGGAAGGTGGGGCAAGTTTCTTCTCTCTTTTCCCCTAAATGCACCTTGGGGTTGATGACGGCTGTAGGTCCGGATGCTTTTTATGTGAGGTGTTTTGTTCTTTGTAAAGGTGTGAGAGTTAAGTCTGGTTCTGCGGGAGAGGGCAGCAGCAGTTCCCACTCAGAAAGGTCCAACAGTCTGGGGAGTCTGAAAGGAACAGGTGAGAAAGAGAACTGGGACATAATCTCAGTGAAGTCGAATCTTCTGTCACTCTCTTATTTTAAATGTTAGAGCATCTGGAAATAAATTTTACACCATACACAATATAGGCACAGTGTTGCACATTGATTAAGGTACAAAACCAAGTAGCTTTAATTTTTTTCCTGGTGATTTCGAAGAATCCATTGATGCCAATGTTACTGTTTTTATGCAAACAAGTATTTTTGTTATTTTAGTTCTAATAATAGCATTTCTTAATTAAGTGCAACACTATGCATGCGCTCTGTCTGCAGTGATGAAGATTCTTTCATATCAACATGTATGGAGTGGATTTATTTTCTTAATAATTCAGCTAAAAGTTATTTGACCACGTGGAGGCCTCTTAGGTGACGTTCACACAACAGGCAAATGCAACCCAAATCCATTTTTTTCTTTTTTTTTCTTGGTTGCCCAAATGCAATCCAACTTTTTCATGGCAGTCTAAACAGGCCTATTCAATCAGTTACTACGTAATTATGTAGTTTTCAAATTATCTGCAGTCTGAACAGTCATGTCGAATTGAGCATCAACACCTGCTGAGTTAGCGTAGTCTAAGGCTGCATACAAAGCACAAAACAGCAGGTCCAATCATTGGATATTAATAAAAGTTTCCTACTAAGTCCTGATGGATTAGCTGTAAATTTTACACCAAACAGACAAAATACAAAACAGTAGTGAGGCACATTAAACAACAGATGTTGAAACATTTGAACACATGACAACAGTCTCTTATTTTCCCTTCATTTAGATGCAGCCACAGAAATCCTTTTGGACTTGGAGGATGGTGTGAAGGTGTTGGTGGAGAGTAGTGTGAATACAGGCGGCGATCAGCTGGATACAGACAGGCCCTCAGAGACCAACAACAATCCTGCCTCGGTACGATCTTCTCTGACTTGTTTCTGTTTTACAGACTGAACAAGTTATCAGATATTTGCTATTTTAAAGCTTAAGAAAATGTGAGATTTCTTAGGGAAGTTGCTGCTTATATAGAAACTATAGGTAACAACAAACTGGACGTAATCTTTCGTGGCTGATCATTGATATCCTTTTTTTCTTTCTTCCAGGAAATGGAAGACAGTTTGGATGAAGCCTTTTCCAGGTGGGATATAAACTATGAGCATTTTTATTCATCCATAATTAAACCGTGTTGATTCCTGTTGCAAATTCAGCTTGTCAAATCAGGGTTTTCGTTCGTCCTGCTTGGCATCACGGTGCCACCCACTGGTGATTTCTATGTACTGCAGCCTCCAAACCTGTGATTTCTCTACAAATTGGGAACCAAACTGGTAATTTTGCTCAATCTGCTGTGTGTTTGTGTCTCCAGTTGTGCTCTGGATAGCTATGGTTCATTTCCAGGTAAAGTTAAGCATCGCAGTCAACCATGAGTAGTCTTAATCACTAACCTAACCGGAATCTGTTTCATTTAATCACTACCAAAGCCAATAAAACTGTTTATAGGTCAGTAATGTGTGTCAGTTGTTTGAAGTAGCTTCTGTAATCTTTCATTGCATCTCTGATGGGTAAATTGTTCACATACTTCAAACAAGACAGATGACTTTAAGTCTCTATCACGTTGTGTCACATTACGACCAAAATATTTGACATTATTTATGAGGATTTTGTTTCATATATCAACACAAATTATCTCATAAATGTGAAATGAAAAAAAAGATTCATTTTTCAAATAAAAATCTTATAAGTGTAGTGTGCATTCACTGTGATGTGCCTAAATAACATCCAGTTCTGCCGTCAGAACTCACCTAGTCATCACACAAAATCCCGCTGCAGTTTGTGCTTTTAACATGTAACTGCATATCGCACGGTCATTGTGTGAACTGACTCGAGAAGCAGGAACTTTATTGTTAAACACTTCCTGTGTTTGAGTGGCTGGTCTAAAAGTGGAGCAGTGGGAAATAATTTTATTTCAGGGTTCAGGCAACCTGAATGTCTCCTATATAATCTTTTGTAACATTATTATTCTACACAGTAAGTGGATGTCTGCAGCTAATCCAGGTCACCCAAATCAGAACAAATAAAGTGGAAACTAAAAGGAGGCATCATGTTCTCATCAATTTGAGCGTTTCCTCCCATTCACGAGAAATCACGAAATGTTCCTGAAAATATATGACTCACCTCCAAGGTCTATTCATCAAATGGCCTCATGCAGCAGAAATAACCAATTGATGTCATTTTAAACAATTTTTCTTTGAAAGCTCTAGACCTCGTCTTGGAAATAGCTGTTACTCACTTTTTGAGATAGGTTCATGGAAAACCAAATGAAACCAGCATAAACCAGGAACTAATCCAGGTTACGGAAAATCAACTTATCTTAACCTGATTTATTTAAAGTCCAGTTACTGAATGTCTAACGAGCATCAAAGTCATGCCTCTGGTTGCTGCAACATGTTGCCTCTGGTTGCTGCAACAGGTTGCCCCTCCACATCCTTTGGTAACAAGCCGTTTCTCTTGTATCCCACAGCTGCTTCTCAGCTGCTATAAATATTTACACTAATCAACTTATATCCCCATAATGTGGTCAGCCCAAGTTCCAATAATTTTGGGGACTCTGGAAAGAAAAATGTTTGATATTATAATTCTTCAGGACTGTATTAATCTGGAAGCTAATCTAGATATCCTGACATTATCTTCACTATAAAGTATGGCTTGTGGTGGTAGAGTGTGTGAAGTTAGTATCTAACTTGTAGATAACAGTCTTAGCATCTTTCCTGAATGTTTGTTTGCGAGTGCCCCCTAGTGGCTAATAGCTGAGATGGATTCATAGAAAAACAAGTAAAACAAACTGTACCCAACAATAAGCATTACTGCTAGTGATGGGCAGCGATAACTAAAAAGTTAGTTGTCCTGACCCTAAAGTGCTAATCATAAGCTAACACTAAAGCACTACATCAGCATAGTAATTAGTAGAACCTAATGGTAAAGTGCTAATTTGAACCATGTTGACACCCACCATGTGTCAGTGATATGTCTCATATTGCCCTCTATAGGGCCAAATTATATCACAATTTATTCAACTGAAAATTTACAAAACAGCCAAGTATATTAGCACTTTATAATTTATGGGGAAAATATATTTAGGCAAAGCTAGGTGTTCAAAATGTGTTCAAAGTTAGCAATAACGCAAAATCACTAAACAAAGACTTAGTGCCGCTATTAGCACATTAGCAGACCACTGGAAGTGTGCCCACTACTGATTATTGCTAATGACTGTAAAAAAACAAAAAACATTAGACATAAATATGACATCAGTTTGATTTTTGTTGTGACTTTACTCAGACCTTCAATTAACTTTTAGTTCCAGTTTGCTCATTTAAACTGACAATGCTAAGAGAGTTTTCTATTAGCTGCTCTTCCAACTAATAGAAAACTCCATTAGTTTCTATTAGAATTTCCTATTGAAACCCATTCTAAAGGTCTGAACTTCCACTTCAACAAACAGAAAATGCAGCAAAAGACTCTTGAAAAAGTTTCACATGTAGTGATGAATCAAGTAATGGGGCAGCTTATGACAAGAATGGACCCAGTGACTTTTAAACCATAAACCCTTTAGAGTTTATGGCTTATAGAGTATGGGAGGGTGTTACTTTTTTTTTTTTTAATATTTTTTAAAATAAGAATTAATTGGATCATTTGATTAGGTTTTCTCATCTAAATGAAATATGATTTCAGAAAGACTCTTTTTCTGGCATCTTTATGTGACACAGAGTGATAACACTTTAGTCCTAGTGATGCACCAGTGGAACCAGCTGGATTCAATTCAAATTGGTTTTTCCTCAAAACTAAAACACAAAGCAGAAAAATATGCTGCATGTTTTTTAATATTGATAGCAGTTTTGAATAAAACAGAATACTTATCCAGCACTTATCTATATTTATAACAGAACATCCTATTGACAGACATTTATCCAACTCTAAAATCTGGCCGATTGACTGGTGTAGCTCTATGTAGTATTTTAGCCCAACTTCAGACACTTATCAGGTTTAAAGACGTTTTCACTCATTTTCGTGTCTCTTTTGTTTCTTCCTACATTGACTCAGACTGGCAGCATCGCGTACTAACCCCCAGGTCTTGGACATTGGGGTGATGCCCCAAGACTGGCTCACCGAACCTGACTGGGACAGCACTGACGGAAGCCCTCACCACTGTTTCAGCGCACACAAAGATGATCCCTTTGGTTTCTGATAACTGATCTCGGCACAGCAGAGAAGGAAGGGCGGAAACTTTCCTTCCTTTAACGTAATGCAAGATTTACCAAGAGGCAACAGTGAGAGCACAAGGGAACAAGCGTGGTCCTCGCTTCTGCACTTTTCCCATGCGTAGTTCTTCCGTGTGCTCGGTCTGCTGCATCTGCGCACCAAAGCAATAATAACATCCCATATTAACACTACGTATAATCTGCTGTTACGCTGCAAACGACCTGTAGTGGAGTCTTTCAGCATAATCAGCATACGACGCAGCATTTGTTCACCTAATCAGTATTTGTGGCCGCAGAAGTAACATGTATGTGCTTTGGTTACATTGTATAGTTACAGTTTTTTTTGTTAAATGCATAAAGTAGGACAGTTTAACCTGAAAATCAGATGACAAACCTTAACAAGGTAATTACTGTTTTCAGTTGTTATTCACTTCCTTCATGGATTTATTGTGTAGTTTTGGCCTTCCTTTGCCAACACATATTCTTCTGTGTATAATCTGAAATTTTATTCTATTTATTTATGTCCTTTGCATATTGTAGTACGCCTATATTTCTCACTGATGCAATGAAAATTCATTTTGAATGACCATCTTAATGAACGTTTTTTAATCAACCGGCTTTGTACAGGAATAAAATGTATTAATTAAATGCACAAGGTTTTTTTCATATTCTTTGACTGTTAACATAAATTTGAAAGTTATTTGTATTTACCCAAGAAGCTCATTTCTGATTGGAAATGACATTGGGGTCTCTATGAATATGAGAATGAACTCAGGGGCATCATTCTTAGAAGAAGAAAAATATTTTTGTTTTACTTACATTTTAAGAAACAATTCCAAGTTGAAAATCGTTCATGCTTTTCTCTATAATCACCTGGCAGTCTTTCACGGCATTAAGGTAATCAAATGTAAATGATATCAGCTGAACTCTTTCACAGCTGTACTACCCTTTTATGATTATAAAGACAAAATAATGTATCAGGTCAGGAATGAAACTTAAAACTGCCAACTTTGTATGCAGTTATCTGCATCTGATTACAATTAAACAAAATGTGAGCAGAAGCAATAAGCCACAAGTTTTCGGTTCACAATTTAATCACTGTTAAAATTTGGTCATGTATCCAACATATAAAGCCACCGAGAAAGCTCAATTAGAAACTTAGCATTTATATTTTCAGAAACGATTTACACTTTAGGAAGCCTTTCAGTATTTGACTCCAATGCTAATGTTTTCAGCATTAGCAGCTGGTAATGTGTCATGAATGTGAACGAACTGAAGCTGATCGCTTAATAAACTGAAGCTCTACAGCTGCAGACTGCGTGAATCACCCAACATGCTAAAAGGTAAAGGTGTGCGAACATAATCACTCACAGCCCAGATTGCTACAGTTACACTGTTTTCAGCACTTCTGATTTTAGGAACCTTTTCCCTGACCACTAGATGGCGCCAAACACTTGTAGTCTGCGAGACATTCTGTGTGTCTCACCCAGAGCCTGTTGTAAGCATCCACCACCTTGGTTTTGAACCGGAAGAGTACTGATACTGATTCATGACACAATATGTCAAAAAAAGGGTTGAGGGATCAGACAGTCATTTAAAAATTAGGCTCTTACTAAAACGGTTTAGCTTTGATCTGTTTGCATGTTGTTGCAGGCGGGCTAAGGTGTTTACATTAAAATTGTTGGTCAAAACCTCACAGAGGAGTGAGTGGACACGAGTCTTGAAACTTGGGAAAGAGTCAAGACCTTTGACTTGACCTGATGAAATCATTTCCTACTTTAACACCAATGACCCCTCAACCCTTTGACTTGAAAACAGGAGAGACAGAGGATGATTGTAACACTTTGTGCTTCAGGTTATCTAATTCCTTCAGTTTTGGAGATAGATGTTCTCAAACTTAGATAAAATGGTATGAACCGAAAGAGCAGAGATTTGCTTCAAAATATTATCATCAAATTTTAAAACATCAGAACTCAGTTTATTAATGAATAATCACAACTTACAGAGCATTGGTCTTATTGACTAAATCTACGCAAACCTGACAAATCCACACAAACACATTCAGAAACCTAAAATTAAATATTTAGCTTTTGTGACATAGTGTCCTTTCCAAGATCTGCATTAAAGTGTTGGGATTCACCAGAATTTATGTGATCTATTTTTCCCTCTCACAGCTCACATTGTGGCGCTTCCTGATGAGCTACCCCTGCAGGTAACCCTGGACCAGGATGATGGTAATGAACTCCATTACTTTGTAATTATTGTGTTCATTTATGATTCTGAGGAGGATGAGGTAGATGAGAATGATGAGGTGGAGGGTAGAGTTAGTGGATAAGGATGGTGATGAGGTCGAGGTAGAGATTGAGAATGAGGTAAACTTGGAGGATGAGGATTTTGAGGCGGTGGCGGTAGAGTTGGCATATGATCACTCTCTTGAAGTTTTCAGTGAGGTCTCTGAGTCTGATGCCATTAACTCTGAGGAAGAAGAGGATGACAATAAGGATGGCCTTCCACAACATCTTTGCTTAGTCCAGATCTTTCCAACTTCAGACTCCAATGGAACCACGATCTCCAGGATGAGCTTCTGGACCTCTGAGGATGAAGGAGAGCTCAGTGTTGATGAGGGGTCATCGTCAGAGGAATCAAATGTTTGTTCTCTTTTGTAATCTGGGGATTTTCTTAAGTCATCCAGTGAGGTATCTGGTTTCAATGTCATGAGCTATGAGGACCAGAAAGTTGATGAAGACGAGGATTACCTTTCACCACATCTTCGGTTTGTGCAGACCATTCCTTCCAAACTCAGGAACCACGAAGAGCCTCTATAGAGTGAATTAGACCACTCACTTTCAGGGACCTCCCCATGCCATTGGGTAAGTGTAGAACTGGACCAGGCTACCTCGACATCTGGCCCTCACATCTCCAGAAAGAGGACAACGGCAGTAGGTGCTGAGGAGCAGAGAATTTGTCATTAGAGGGTCGTTCAGGGGGAAAGCCTTTTCCCTCATCCTCTGGAATGAAGAGGCACTGCAGAAGAACGTAAGCCTTCAACTTCTGCCATTGACTCATCTTGGAAGGGAAGTGGAGAGAGCTAAATGTACTTTCATGAAAAGATTAAGAAGGGAGATGGAAGGGCTAAGAAACTGATTACCCACATGGAAACAGTCACTGCACATTCTGGAGATCATTTCTACTTTATTGATGTTTTTTTTTTAGCTTTCAGTGCCAGCAGAGGGCAGTCCGGGGCTACATAATGAATGGAACTTTGGAGAATAGAAAAGTGTTAATTCAGTTTTTTGTCACATCTTCAGTCAATTGCACTTGTCACCTCCAGACTAACTTATGTGTGTTGAGACCATCCTCTTCCTAGACGGACTGCCTCCTGTCAGAACAATAAGTGCAGCACTACAAGCACAACTTTATTGGCTCTCAGAGATCCATGCTGTGACGTGCTGAGGATGTGGGGTGGTGTGGTAGCTGGATCTACAAACCAACGGAAAACATACACCGGACACCAGCACCTGGCTTCATTGGGTTCCACTCAGCACACATGCTCCCACACGTTCCCTGCCACGTTCTGTATTCGCCCCGTGTGTGCGAGCTGCTCTCTGGAGGGTTGAAAGTCACGCGGTTTACCCCCCCTGCCCCCCATAACAGGCTTTGGCTCACTGAACCAGGGGCTTTTTTACAATTCGTCCCGACAAGCTTACTTAACCACCTGCATTATTTAACAGTCTTTCCTCAAAGGGAGCTCCGACTCTCTGTAAGTTTGATGAAAGTCTGCACAGGCAGAAACAGCCAGGAAATATCTCTTTCTCAACGGAGAAAGGTACAGATACCATAACGGTGAGAGCTAAAAAAAAAAAAAAACCCTAACGTGAGGAGGCAGGAAGCTCAAATACCTGCAAATTAATACAATGGACTAAATATTTTATGTTTTTCACATTTTGTACCATTACAACCACACACTTCAATTTGTTTTACAAGAGCTTTAGCAGTGGTAGGCACACTTCTGCTAATACGCTAATAGCAGATCATTTTTTTCATTTAGCACCTTTGCTAACTTTGAAGTCGCTTAACAATCTTAGTTTCCACTTAATTAGTTTTTCTGGGTAAATCCTAAACCGCTAGTTTACTTAGCCGCTTTGTACACTCTCAGCTGAATATCAGTTTTGGTTCACTGCTCTTCAAGTAGTTGGACTTTTATATTCATGCTCTTATTTTGAAGTGGGTGAAGACTGTTTACACAGCAGTCCCGTTTCCTCTCCTCACGTGCTCTCTTTTTTAGCTGAAATAACTTTATTTAAATCAAGAAACATACAGGAACAAGATAAAATGCGAATAGTAAAAAACAACATATGAGTGTAAGTACTATATATAAGAGTGTTATAGGACATGTAAATTATAATGTCAAATTTTTATTGATGCTCAAAGGTTTTAGTCTTTCAAGAGGATACATGATTCAAATTGAAGTTAGCACTTTAGCATTAGCTTCTATTAAATACCATGGTATAGTGCTTTTGGATTCGTGGAAATAATGTTCAGGAATAGTGTTTTAAGATTATTACACTTAATTTTTTTAGCTAGCGGTGCCTACCATTGGTGGATAGATACAAGGTTATAATTATTGTAAAGTAGAAGGAAAATAAAGTTCTCAAGGTTTTTTCTGTCCCCTTTTTTT
>NW_006800089.1:1084184-1089035 GCF_000485575.1 Poecilia formosa
CATCATTCTAGGAAGGTGACTATTCTAATTAAAAGCTAAAACATTTTGTAAAGAAGTTAACTCTTGCTTCATTGGTCTTTATTTATTGGCATATTTTTTTCTTTAGTGTTTTTTTTTTATTGTAGTCAGCTGGATGTTCAAATATCTTAGCTTTTTTAAACATTTGATTAAAGTGCATAAAAAGAAAAAAAGGGCGTACCAGATTTTATACCCTGAGGATTACCTAAACACCAAAGCTCATGGGTGTCGTTACCTAGGTAACCCAGTTTTATTAACATCTTGGCCTTCTTCAAGATTTGGTTAATGTGTGAAGAAAGAAAAAAGGGGTGCGAGATATGCACCCCGAGGAACACCTAATGCCTAGATAACCCAATTTTATTAACATCCGCATACTGTGGCGAATGAAAACATCTGACATCCTACAATCAACTTCACATTTACCACAAACCACCTAACAAATTCATGTGATCTGTAACTCCTTGAAGAAGACTGTATCAACCAGTCACAACATATTTACAAGAAAGAAGATGAGAACTGAATTCCAGAAAATGACTTCATCACTGCTTTCTTCTGTTAATGTTTGTCCCTTGGATGACATGATGCATCATTTCCAGCTTCTCCTTCTGTCCAAACAACAAGACCAGTGGACAAACATACATTGCTGACCGAAGAGTAACTAATTTCTAGGAAAACCTCCCTCCTGCTGTACATGAGTAGTACTACTGCCCTCCCAAGTGCTGATTAAACTTGTGATTCAAGCAAATGTTTGATTGTATATATTAAATGAATACAAGTTACTTGAAACTTAATTATAAACCTTGCAGATTTAAGAATAAAGTAATCTTTTAATTTTACCGGCATGTTTCTTTTGAATGTAAGGATTTGGGCGTGTTGATACACAAACTTCAGCGTGAATTCAATCTTAACACTTTTTTTTTCTTATATTTGGTTCAATGTGTACTTCTGGTCCTTTTCCCCTCTTCAGTTAGGTAAATCAAGGTTCACCAATCTGTTGATTTCACTAAATAAAATATGTGCTGTCATATTCTGTTAGTGTTTCCTGACACAGAGTATCATTAGTTCTGCTCCTCTCTTTATTCCAGGCGCAGGCAGTAGCCCTGACAGTCGCCCAGGCCTTCACAGTAGCCTTTGAGCTCTGGCAGGTGGCGAAGGAAGGTGGGGCAAGTTTCTTCTCTCTTTTCCCCTAAATGCACCTTGAGGTTGATGACGGCTGTAGGTCCAGATGCTTTTTATGTGAGATGTTTTGTTCTTTGTAAAGGTGTGAGAGTTAAGTCTGGTTCTGCGGGAGAGGGCAGCAGCAGTTCCCACTCAGAAAGGTCCAACAGTCTGGGGAGTCTGAAAGGAACAGGTGAGAAAGAGAACTGGGACATAATCTCAGTGAAGTCGAATCTTCTGTCACTCTCTTATTTTAAATGTTAGAGCATCTGGAAATAAATTTTACACCATACACAATATAGGCACAGTGTTGCACATTGATTAAGGTACAAAACCAAGTAGCTTTAATTTTTTTCCTGGTGATTTCGAAGAATCCATTGATGCCAATGTTACTGTTTTTATGCAAACAAGTATTTTTGTTATTTTAGTTCTAATAATAGCATTTCTTAATTAAGTGCAACACTATGCATGCGCTCTGTCTGCAGTGATGAAGATTCTTTCATATCAACATGTATGGAGTGGATTTATTTTCTTAATAATTCAGCTAAAAGTTATTTGACCACGTGGAGGCCTCTTCGATGACGTTCACACAACAGGCAAATGCAACCCAAATCCATTTTTTTCTTTTTTTTTCTTGGTTGCCCAAATGCAATCCAACTTTTTCATGGCAGTCTAAACAGGCCTATTCAATCAGTTACTACGTAATTATGTAGTTTTCAAATTATCTGCATTCTGAACAGTCATGTCGAATTGAGCATCAACACCTGCTGAGTTAGCGTAGTCTAAGGCTGCATACAAAGCACAAAACAGCTGGTCCAATCATTGGATATTAATAAAAGTTTCCTACTAAGTCCTGATAGATTAGCTGTAAATTTTACACCAAACAGACAATATACAAAACAGTAGTGAGGCACATTAAACAACAGATGTTGAAACATTTGAACACATGACAACAGTCTCTTATTTTCCCTTCATTTAGATGCAGCCACAGAAATCCTTTTGGACTTGGAGGATGGTGTGAAGGTGTTGGTGGAGAGTAGTGTGAATACAGGCGGCGATCAGCTGGATACAGACAGGCCCTCAGAGACCAACAACAATCCTGCCTCGGTACGATCTTCTCTGACTTGTTTCTGTTTCACAGACTGAACAAGTTATCAGATATTTGCTATTTTAAAGCTTAAGAAAATGTGAGATTTCTTAGGGAAGTTGCTGCTTATATAGAAACTATAAATAACAACAAACTGGACGTAATCTTTCGTGGCTGATCATTGATATCCTTTTTTTCTTTCTTCCAGGAAATGGAAGACAGTTTGGATGAAGCCTTTTCCAGGTGGGATATAAACTATGAGCATTTTTATTCATCCATAATTAAACTGTGTTGATTCCTGTTGCAAATTCAGCTTGTCAAATCAGGGTTTTCGTTCGTCCTGCTTGGCATCACGGTGCCACCCACTGGTGATTTCTATGTACTGCAGTCTCCAAACCTGTGATTTCTCTACAAATTGGGAACAAAACTGGTAATTTTGCTCAATCTGCTGTGTGTTTGTGTCTCCAGTTGTGCTCTGGATAGCTATGGTTCATTTCCAGGTAAAGTTAAGCATCGCAGTCAACCATGAGTAGTCTTAATCACTAACCTAACCGGAATCTGTTTCATTTAATCACTACCAAACCCAATAAAACTGTTTATAGGTCAGTAATGTGTGTCAGTTGTTTGAAGTAGCTTCTGTAATCTTTCATTGCATCTCTGATGGGTAAATTGTTCACATACTTCAAACAAGACAGATGACTTTAAGTCTCTATCACGTTGTGTCACATTACGACCAAAATATTTGACATTATTTATGAGGATTTTGTTTCATATATCAACACAAATTATCTCATAAATGTGGAATGAAAAAAAGATTCATTTTTCAAATAAAAATCTTATAAGTGTAGTGTGCATTCACTGTGATGCGCCTAATTTTATATCAGGGTTCAGGCAACCTGAATGTCTCCTATATAATCTTTTGTAACATTATTATTCTACACAGTAAGTGGATGTCTGCAGCTAATCCAGGTCTCCCAAATCAGAACAAATAAAGTGGAAACTAAAAGGAGGCATCATGTTCTCATCAATTTGAGCGTTTCCTCCCATTCACGAGAAATCACGAAATGTTCCTGAAAATATATGACTCACCTCCAAGGTCTATTCATCAAATGGCCTCATGCAGCAGAAATAACCAATTGATGTCATTTTAAACAATTTTTCTTTGAAAGCTCTAGACCTCGTCTTGGAAATAGCTGTTACTCACTTTTTGAGATAGGTTCATGGAAAACCACTTGAAACCAGCATAAACCAGGAACTAATCCAGGTTACGGAAAATCAACTTATCTTAACCTGATTTATTTAAAGTCCAGTTACTGAATGTCTAACGAGCATCAAAGTCATGCCTCTGGTTGCTGCAACATGTTGCCTCTGGTTGCTGCAACAGGTTGCCCCTCCACATCCTTTGGTAACAAGCCGTTTCTCTTGTATCCCACAGCTGCTTCTCAGCTGCTATAAATATTTACACTAATCAACTTATATCCCCATAATGTGGTCAGCCCAAGTTCCAATAATTTTGGGGACTCTGGAAAAGAAAAATGTTTGATTTTATAATTCTTCAGGACTGTATTAATCTGGAAGCTAATCTAGATATCCTGACATTATCTTCACTATAAAGTATGGCTTGTGGTGGTAGAGTGTGTGAAGTTAGTATCTAACTTGTAGATAACAGTCTTAGCATCTTTCCTGAATGTTTGTTTGCGAGTGCCCCCTAGTGGCTAATAGCTGAGATGGATTCATAGAAAAACAAGTAAAACAAACTGTACCCAACAATAAGCATTACTGCTAGTGATGGGCAGCGATAACTAAAAAGTTAGTTGTCCTGACCCTAAAGTGCTAATCATAAGCTAACACTAAAGCACTACATCAGCATAGTAATTAGTAGAACCTAATGTTAAAGTGCTAATTTGAACCATGTTGACACCCACCATGTGTCAGTGATATGTCTCATATTGCCCTCTATAGGGCCAAATTATATCACAATTTATTCAACTGAAAATTTACAAAACAGCCAAGTATATTAGCACTTTATAATTTATGGGGAAAATATATTTAGGCAAAGCTAGGTGTTCAAAATGTGTTCAAAGTTAGCAATAACGCAAAATCACTAAACAAAGACTTAGTGCCGCTATTAGCACATTAGCAGACCACTGGAAGTGTGCCCACTACTGATTATTGCTAATGACTGTAAAAAAACAAAAAACATTAGACATAAATATGACATCAGTTTGATTTTTGTTGTGACTTTACTCAGACCTTCCCTTAACTTTTAGCTCCAGTTTGCTAATTTAAACTGACAATGCTAAGAGAGTTTTCTATTAGCTGCTTTTCCAACTAATAGAAAACTCCATTAGTTTCTATTAGTTTCCTATTGAAACCCATTCTAAAGGTCTGAACTTCCACTTCAACAAACAGAAAATGCAGCAAAAGACTCTTGAAAAAGTTTCACATGTAGTGATGAATCAAGTAATGGGGCAGCTTATGACAAGAATGGACCCAGTGACTTTTAAACCATAAACCCTTTAGAGTTTATGGCTTATAGAGTATGGGAGGGTGTTACTTTTTTTTTTTTAATATTTTTTAAAATAAGA
>NW_006800089.1:1090934-1135159 GCF_000485575.1 Poecilia formosa
AATTTTTTTCCTGGTGATTTCGAAGAATCCATTGATGCCAATGTTACGGCTTTTATGCAAACAAGTATTTTTGTTATTTTAGTTCTAATAATAGCATTTCTTAATTAAGTGCAACACTATGCATGCGCTTTGTCTGCAGTGATGAAGATTCTTTCATATCAACATGTATGGAGTGGATTTATTTTCTTAATAATTCAGCTAAAAGTTATTTGACCACGTGGAGGCCTCTTCGATGACGTTCACACAACAGGCAAATGCAACCCAAATCCATTTTTTTCTTTTTTTTTCTTGGTTGCCCAAATGCAATCCAACTTTTTCATGGCAGTCTAAACAGGCCTATTCAATCAGTTACTACGTAATTATGTAGTTTTCAAATTATCTGCAGTCTGAACAGTCATGTCGAATTGAGCATCAACACCTGCTGAGTTAGCGTAGTCTAAGGCTGCATACAAAGCACAAAACAGCTGGTCCAATCATTGGATATTAATAAAAGTTTCCTACTAAGTCCTGATAGATTAGCTGTAAATTTTACACCAAACAGACAATATACAAAACAGTAGTGAGGCACATTAAACAACAGATGTTGAAACATTTGAACACATGACAACAGTCTCTTATTTTCCCTTCATTTAGATGCAGCCACAGAAATCCTTTTGGACTTGGAGGATGTTGTGAAGGTGTTGGTGGAGAGTAGTGTGAATACAGGCGGCGATCAGCTGGATACAGACAGGCCCTCAGAGACCAACAACAATCCTGCCTCGGTACGATCTTCTCTGACTTGTTTCTGTTTCACAGACTGAACAAGTTATCAGATATTTGCTATTTTAAAGCTTAAGAAAATGTGAGATTTCTTAGGGAAGTTGCTGCTTATATAGAAACTATAAATAACAACAAACTGGACGTAATCTTTCGTGGCTGATCATTGATATCCTTTTTTTCTTTCTTCCAGGAAATGGAAGACAGTTTGGATGAAGCCTTTTCCAGGTGGGATATAAACTATGAGCATTTTTATTCATCCATAATTAAACCGTGTTGATTCCTGTTGCAAATTCAGCTTGTCAAATCAGGGTTTTCGTTCGTCCTGCTTGGCATCACGGTGCCACCCACTGGTGATTTCTATGTACTGCAGCCTCCAAACCTGTGATTTCTCTACAAATTGGGAACAAAACTGGTAATTTTGCTCAATCTGCTGTGTGTTTGTGTCTCCAGTTGTGCTCTGGATAGCTATGGTTCATTTCCAGGTAAAGTTAAGCATCGCAGTCAACCATGAGTAGTCTTAATCACTAACCTAACCGGAATCTGTTTCATTTAATCACTACCAAACCCAATAAAACTGTTTATAGGTCAGTAATGTGTGTCAGTTGTTTGAAGTAGCTTCTGTAATCTTTCATTGCATCTCTGATGGGTAAATTGTTCACATACTTCAAACAAGACACATGACTTTAAGTCTCCATCATGTTGTGTCACATTACGATCAAAATATTTGACGTAATTTATGAGGATTTTGTTTGATATATCAACACAAATTATCTCATAAATGTGAAATGAAAAAAAAGATTCATTTTTCAAATAAAAATCTTATAAGTGTAGTGTGCATTCACTGTGATGTGCCTAAATAACATCCAGTTCTGCCGTCAGAACTCACCTAGTCATCACACAAAATCCCGCTGCAGTTTGTGCTTTTAACATGTAACTGCATATCGCACGGTCATTGTGTGAACTGACTCGAGAAGCAGGAACTTTATTGTTAAACACTTCCTGTGTTTGAGTGGCTGGTCTAAAAGTGGAGCAGTGGGAAATAATTTTATTTCAGGGTTCAGGCAACCTGAATGTCTCCTATATAATCTTTTGTAACATTATTATTCTACACAGTAAGTGGATGTCTGCAGCTAATCCAGGTCACCCAAATCAGAACAAATAAAGTGGAAACTAAAAGGAGGCATCATGTTCTCATCAATTTGAGCGTCGCCTCCCATTCACGAGAAATCACGAAATGTTCCTGAAAATATATGACTCACCTCCAAGGTCTATTCATCAAATGGCCTCATGCAGCAGAAATAACCAATTGATGTCATTTTAAACAATTTTTCTTTGAAAGCTCTAGACCTCGTCTTGGAAATAGCTGTTACTCACTTTTTGAGATAGGTTCATGGAAAACCAAATGAAACCAGCATAAACCAGGAACTAATCCAGGTTACGGAAAATCAACTTATCTTAACCTGATTTATTTAAAGTCCAGTTACTGAATGTCTAACGAGCATCAAAGTCATGCCTCTGGTTGCTGCAACATGTTGCCTCTGGTTGCTGCAACAGGTTGCCCCTCCACATCCTTTGGTAACAAGCCGTTTCTCTTGTATCCCACAGCTGCTTCTCAGCTGCTATAAATATTTACACTAATCAGCTTATATCCCCATAATGTGGTCAGCCCAAGTTCCAATAATTTTGGGGACTCTGGAAAAGAAAAATGTTTGATTTTATAATTCTTCAGGACTGTATTAATCTGGAAGCTAATCTAGATATCCTGACATTATCTTCACTATAAAGTATGGCTTGTGGTGGTAGAGTGTGTGAAGTTAGTATCTAACTTGTAGATAACAGTCTTAGCATCTTTCCTGAATGTTTGTTTGCGAGTGCCCCCTAGTGGCGAATAGCTGAGATGGATTCATAGAAAAACAAGTAAAACAAACTGTACCCAACAATAAGCATTACTGCTAGTGATGGGCAGCGATAACTAAAAAGTTAGTTGTCCTGACCCTAAAGTGCTAATCATAAGCTAACACTAAAGCACTACATCAGCATAGTAATTAGTAGAACCTAATGGTAAAGTGCTAATTTGAACCATGTTGACACCCACCATGTGTCAGTGATATGTCTCATATTGCCCTCTATAGGGCCAAATTATATCACAATTTATTCAACTGAAAATTTACAAAACAGCCAAGTATATTAGCACTTTATAATTTATGGGGAAAATATATTTAGGCAAAGCTAGGTGTTCAAAATGTGTTCAAAGTTAGCAATAACGCAAAATCACTAAACAAAGACTTAGTGCCGCTATTAGCACATTAGCAGACCACTGGAAGTGTGCCCACTACTGATTATTGCTAATGACTGTAAAAAAACAAAAAACATTAGACATAAATATGACATCAGTTTGATTTTTGTTGTGACTTTACTCAGACCTTCCCTTAACTTTTAGCTCCAGTTTGCTAATTTAAACTGACAATGCTAAGAGAGTTTTCTATTAGCTGCTTTTCCAACTAATAGAAAACTCCATTAGTTTCTATTAGTTTCCTATTGAAACCCATTCTAAAGGTCTGAACTTCCACTTCAACAAACAGAAAATGCAGCAAAAGACTCTTGAAAAAGTTTCACATGTAGTGATGAATCAAGTAATGGGGCAGCTTATGACAAGAATGGACCCAGTGACTTTTAAACCATAAACCCTTTAGAGTTTATGGCTTATAGAGTATGGGAGGGTGTTACTTTTTTTTTTTTTAATATTTTTTAAAATAAGAATTAATTGGATCATTTGATTAGGTTTTCTCATCTAAATGAAATATGATTTCAGAAAGACTCTTTTTCTGGCATCTTTATGTGACACAGAGTGATAACACTTTAGTCCTAGTGATGCACCAGTGGAACCAGCTGGATTCAATTCAAATTGGTTTTTCCTCAAAACTAAAACACAAAGCAGAAAAATATGCTGCATGTTTTTTAATATTGATAGCAGTTTTGAATAAAACAGAATACTTATCCAGCACTTATCTATATTT
Organism: Poecilia formosa; assembly: GCF_000485575.1. NCBI lineage: Eukaryota > Metazoa > Chordata > Actinopteri > Cyprinodontiformes > Poeciliidae > Poecilia > Poecilia formosa. Next base: position 1,094,711 of record NW_006800089.1, read on the forward strand.
ATAACAGAACATCCTATTGACAGACATTTATCCAACTCTAAAATCTGGCCGATTGACTGGTGTAGCTCTATGTAGTATTTTAGCCCAACTTCAGACACTTATCAGGTTTAAAGACGTTTTCACTCATTTTCGTGTCTCTTTTGTTTCTTCCTACATTGACTCAGACTGGCAGCATCGCGTACTAACCCCCAGGTCTTGGACATTGGGGTGATGCCCCAAGACTGGCTCACCGAACCTGACTGGGACAGCACTGACGGAAGCCCTCACCACTGTTTCAGCGCACACAAAGATGATCCCTTTGGTTTCTGATAACTGATCTCGGCACAGCAGAGAAGGAAGGGCGGAAACTTTCCTTCCTTTAACGTAATGCAAGATTTACCAAGAGGCAACAGTGAGAGCACAAGGGAACAAGCGTGGTCCTCGCTTCTGCACTTTTCCCATGCGTAGTTCTTCCTTGTACTCGGTCTGCTGCATCTGCGCACCAAAGCAATAATAACATCCCATATTAACACTACGTATAATCTGCTGTTACGCTGCAAACGACCTGTAGTGGAGTCTTTCAGCATAATCAGCATACGACGCAGCATTTGTTCACCTAATCAGTATTTGTGGCCGCAGAAGTAACATGTATGTGCTTTGGTTACATTGTATAGTTACAGTTTTTTTTGTTAAATGCATAAAGTAGGACAGTTTAACCTGAAAATCAGATGACAAACCTTAACAAGGTAATTACTGTTTTCAGTTGTTATTCACTTCCTTCATGGATTTATTGTGTAGTTTTGGCCTTCCTTTGCCAACACATATTCTTCTGTGTATAATCTGAAATTTTATTCTATTTATTTATGTCCTTTGCATATTGTAGTACGCCTATATTTCTCACTGATGCAATGAAAATTCATTTTGAATGACCATCTTAATGAACGTTTTTTTAATCAACCGGCTTAGTACAGGAATAAAATGTATTAATTAAATGCACAAGGTTTTTTTTCACATTCTTTGACTGTTAACATAAATTTGAAAGTTATTTGTATTTACCCAAGAAGCTCATTTCTGATTGGAAATGACATTGGGGTCTCTATGAATATGAGAATGAACTCAGGGGCATCATTCTTAGAAGAAGAAAAATATTTTTGTTTTACTTACATTTTAAGAAACAATTCCAAGTTGAAAATCGTTCATGCTTTTCTCTATAATCACCTGGCAGTCTTTCACGGCATTAAGGTAATCAAATGTAAATGATATCAGCTGAACTCTTTCACAGCTGTACTACCCTTTTATGATTATAAAGACAAAATAATGTATCAGGTCAGGAATGAAACTTAAAACTGCCAACTTTGTATGCAGTTATCTGCATCTGATTACAATTAAACAAAATGTGAGCAGAAGCAATAAGCCGCAAGTTTTCGGTTCACAATTTAATCACTGTTAAAATTTGGTCATGTATCCAACATATAAAGCCACCGAGAAAGCTCAATTAGAAACTTAGCATTTATATTTTCAGAAACGATTTACACTTTAGGAAGCCTTTCAGTATTTGACTCCAATGCTAATGTTTTCAGCATTAGCAGCTGGTAATGTGTCTGTCATGAATGTGAACGAACTGAAGCTGATCACTTAATAAACTGAAGCTCTACAGCTGCAGACTGCGTGAATCACCCAACATGCTAAAAGGTAAAGGTGTGCGAACATAATCACTCACAGCCCAGATTGCTGCAGTTACACTGTTTTCAGCACTTCTGATTTTAGGAACCTTTTCCCTGACCACTAGATGGCGCCAAACACTTGTAGTCTGCGAGACATTCTGTGTGTCTCACCCAGAGCCTGTTGTAAGCATCCACCACCTTGGTTTTGAACCGGAAGAGTACTGATACTGATTCATGACACAATATGTCAAAAAAAGGGTTGAGGGATCAGACAGTCATTTAAAAATTAGGCTCTTACTAAAACGGTTTAGCTTTGATCTGTTGCATGTTGTTGCAACAGATCAACACTCAGAGGAGTGAGTGGACGTGAATCTTGAAACTTGGGAAAGAGTCAAGACCTTTGACTTGACCTGATGAAATCATTTCCTACTTTAACACCAATGACCCCTCAACCCTTTGACTTGAAAACAGGAGAGACAGAGGATGATTGTAACACTTTGTGCTTCAGGTTATCTAATTCCTTCAGTTTTGGAGATAGATGTTCTCAAACTTAGATAAAATGGTATGAACCGAAAGAGCAGAGATTTGCTTCAAAATATTATCATCAAATTTTAAAACATCAGAACTCAGTTTATTAATGAATAATCACAACTTACAGAGCATTGGTCTTATTGACTAAATCTACGCAAACCTGACAAATCCACACAAACACATTCAGAAACCTAAAATTAAATATTTAGCTTTTGTGACATAGTGTCCTTTCCAAGATCTGCATTAAAGTGTTGGGATTCACCAGAATTTATGTGATCTATTTTTCCCTCTCACAGCTCACATTGTGGCGCTTCCTGATGAGCTACCCCTGCAGGTAACCCTGGACCAGGATGATGGTAATGAACTCCATTACTTTGTAATTATTGTGTTCATTTATGATTCTGAGGAGGATGAGGTAGATGAGAATGATGAGGTGGAGGGTAGAGTTAGTGGATAAGGATGGTGATGAGGTCGAGGTAGAGATTGAGAATGAGGTAAACTTGGAGGATGAGGATTTTGAGGCGGTGGCGGTAGAGTTGGCATATGATCACTCTCTTGAAGTTTTCAGTGAGGTCTCTGAGTCTGATGCCATTAACTCTGAGGAAGAAGAGGATGACAATAAGGATGGCCTTCCACAACATCTTTGCTTAGTCCAGATCTTTCCAACTTCAGACTCCAATGGAACCACGATCTCCAGGATGAGCTTCTGGACCTCTGAGGATGAAGGAGAGCTCAGTGTTGATGAGGGGTCATCGTCAGAGGAATCAAATGTTTGTTCTCTTTTGTCATCTGGGGATTTTCTTAAGTCATCCAGTGAGGTATCTGGTTTCAATGTCATGAGCTATGAGGACCAGAAAGTTGATGAAGACGAGGATTACCTTTCACCACATCTTCGGTTTGTGCAGACCATTCCTTCCAAACTCAGGAACCACGAAGAGCCTCTATAGAGTGAATTAGACCACTCACTTTCAGGGACCTCCCCATGCCATTGGGTAAGTGTAGAACTGGACCAGGCTACCTCGACATCTGGCCCTCACATCTCCAGAAAGAGGACAACGGCAGTAGGTGCTGAGGAGCAGAGAATTTGTCATTAGAGGGTCGTTCAGGGGGAAAGCCTTTTCCCTCATCCTCTGGAATGAAGAGGCACTGCAGAAGAACGTAAGCCTTCAACTTCTGCCATTGACTCATCTTGGAAGGGAAGTGGAGAGAGCTAAATGTACTTTCATGAAAAGATTAAGAAGGGAGATGGAAGGGCTAAGAAACTGATTACCCACATGGAAACAGTCACTGCACATTCTGGAGATCATTTCTACTTTATTGATGTTTTTTTTTTAGCTTTCAGTGCCAGCAGAGGGCAGTCCGGGGCTACATAATGAATGGAACTTTGGAGAATAGAAAAGTGTTAATTCAGTTTTTTGTCACATCTTCAGTCAATTGCACTTGTCACCTCCAGACTAACTTATGTGTGTTGAGACCATCCTCTTCCTAGACGGACTGCCTCCTGTCAGAACCATAAGTGCAGCACTACAAGCACAACTTTATTGGCTCTCAGAGATCCATGCTGTGACGTGCTGAGGATGTGGGGTGGTGTGGTAGCTGGATCTACAAACCAACGGAAAACATACACCGGACACCAGCACCTGGCTTCATTGGGTTCCACTCAGCACACATGCTCCCACACGTTCCCTGCCACGTTCTGTATTCGCCCCGTGTGTGCGAGCTGCTCTCTGGAGGGTTGAAAGTCACGCGGTTTACCCCCCCTGCCCCCCATAACAGGCTTTGGCTCACTGAACCAGGGGCTTTTTTACAATTCGTCCCGACAAGCTTACTTAACCACCTGCATTATTTAACAGTCTTTCCTCAAAGGGAGCTCCGACTCTCTGTAAGTTTGATGAAAGTCTGCACAGGCAGAAACAGCCAGGAAATATCTCTTTCTCAACGGAGAAAGGTACAGATACCATAACGGTGAGAGCTAAAAAAAAAAAAACCCTAATATGAGGAGGCAGGAAGCTCAAATACCGGCAAATTAATACAATGGACTAAATATTTTATGTTTTTCACATTTTGTACCATTACAACCACACACTTCAATTTGTTTTACAAGAGCTTTAGCAGTGGTAGGCACACTTCTGCTAATACGCTAATAGCAGATCATTTTTTTCATTTAGCACCTTTGCTAACTTTGAAGTCGCTTAACAATCTTAGTTTCCACTTAATTAGTTTTTCTGGGTAAATCCTAAACCGCTAGTTTACTTAGCCGCTTTGTACACTCTCAGCTGAATATCAGTTTTGGTTCACTGCTCTTCAAGTAGTTGGACTTTTATATTCATGCTCTTATTTTGAAGTGGGTGAAGACTGTTTACACAGCAGTCCCGTTTCCTCTCCTCACGTGCTCTCTTTTTTAGCTGAAATAACTTTATTTAAATCAAGAAACATACAGGAACAAGATAAAATGCGAATAGTAAAAAACAACATATGAGTGTAAGTACTATATATAAGAGTGTTATAGGACATGTAAATTATAATGTCAAATTTTTATTGATGCTCAAAGGTTTTAGTCTTTCAAGAGGATACATGATTCAAATTGAAGTTAGCACTTTAGCATTAGCTTCTATTAAATACCATGGTATAGTGCTTTTGGATTCGTGGAAATAATGTTCAGGAATAGTGTTTTAAGATTATTACACTTAATTTTTTTAGCTAGCGGTGCCTACCATTGGTGGATAGATACTAGGGCTGTAGTGATACAGTAATCTTACGATACGATACGATACACGATATTCTGTCCACGATACGATACATATTGCGATATTCATCTGACGATACAATTCAATACACTTTTGCGATTTTCTGAAAGATTTTAGAGGGACAGAGTGATTTTGGTGATATTTTGTGACTGTTATAGAGTTGGATTGAATTAATTTAACTGAAAACTGATTAAAAGCACCAACTACACAATACCTGGCTCTGGTTGGACATGGACACAGACTTAAAGTCGACAGCTGGACAAAAAGAATCAAAGAAGTGGTGAGAAAACATGTTTCTTTTAATTGAAACAGTACAAACTGTAGCTTACATGGATTTATAAAGTAAATAAAGTGCACCAAGCACCCTACTCTGAATAGTTTGATACCTTTTTAACCTTGACACTTAACATCTGAAGGAATCACTCTAAGCCTGATGACCTAATCACTCTCCCAGCGAAGCAAGCAGTGAGTGAGCAAGGTGACAGCTGGATGTTACGATACTTGCAGATGAATATCGATTTTTTTCTAGGAAAGAAAATATCGATATATATCGCGATATCGATATTATCCTACAGCCCTAATAGATACAAGGTTATAATTATTGTAAAGTAGAAGGAAAATAAAGTTCTCAAGGTTTTTTCTGTCCCCTTTTTTTCTTCATACACTAAAGAAAAGACAGTGCAAACAATTACCTTCAGAAATCACCTAAAAAGCAAATAGTCCACATTGTGTCATTCACCGAGAAACACAGTAGCCTAGTCAGAGAAAACTGTTTAATGTAAAATCTCAGGGAATACAGTTTCAATTCATCATTTCAACAATGGAAAAAAAAATACGGCACACCAACATAAGTCCTGTTTAAAGTTTCCCACGAGCGAAGCAGGGAACACATTACACTGTAAAAAGAGAAAAAAACGTTCAGCTGTATTAATACTTTTTAAAGGTATTGCACAGCCTTCATAAAAACAGTGAGGTTTTTGCATTTTTATGCAATTAGGCTCCCTGTTATGTAGGACTTTTGCACAAAAAAAGTGAAAGTGCATTTTCTTCCGGAGTAAACAGCACAAAGAACATGAACCCAATAACGTCCAGACAACCATGTCTCATCTTCTCAAACGCGGGAAAGAAACGGATGTACGATATTCTGTAAGATGAAAGGAATGGCAAGACTCTTTGTTTGGGAGGAATCCCATTACCAGTTTGATGTCACTTTTATGTCTGCTTGTTAAATTCAAGCCTCCAGGCAGCAGCAGCAGCAAAGTTTATCACTCCGAAATATGGAGAACAGCAGCAGCAGCCATCTGAGCTGTGTGTATCCCACGGTCCTGTGTGCACCAGTTCTGCAGTTTTTTGTTTTTTTTTTTCGTTTTTTTTTTCTCATTCTTATTTTTTGTTGTCGTTTGTGTCAACTAGAAGCCGTGTTAAATTAAACATATGCAGATCCATAGAGCATGCTCTTCAGGATGTTATTATTGTGTGCTAAATTAAGTTTTGAGACAAACAATCTCTGAAAGGCCTGCTTCTGTTATGCTATCATCTTTAGTAGGATGAAAATGGAGAGAAAACCCAACCCTAGCTATGAAAGCTACTGTGGATTTCAGAGGGGCTGTTGGGTCGTTTTATGTTATATACAGTTAAAAAGATTTGGTCCGACGAGAGAAACTCCTGCTTTTAAAATTGAAAGCAACAAAAATAAACTTGATGGAAAAAGATTCATCTGTCATCAATGCCCATTTTGTTCACATGTCTAATAAATCTTGCATATGCTGTAAAGTGACCAACCTGCAGTGATTATTCATCGTGGCAGCTGTACACGTGCTCTGTTCATCCTTTTGTCTAGGCAGAGTGCCCATCTTCATGTTATCACCATTATTTTTGACACCCGCATCACATCAGACAGGCACTGTAACAAAGGTGTTGGCATCATTAGGCTCCATCAGCCTTCTCTTGACATCTTCACAGTCATCGTCCGCCGTTACGTGAATTTCATTCATCAGAAATCCAATCCGACATCAGCCTTTCCTCTGACGCGGCGCCATTAGCTTCGCGTGCGTGTCTGAACACCTGCTGTCGTCGGCTCTCTGGAGCTCTGGTCTAATTTATGTGTTTGGTTCCACAGGATGCCCTGGAATGGCTGGAAGTGGAGGTCTGTCTGCGTGTAATTATGTGTGTGTGGATGTGTGTGTTTATCTGGGAGCGGGTTTGTGTTGTTGGGGATTGTTATATTGATACACGGTGCCTGCAGATGCAGCCTCATAAACCAGCCTTGAGTTTCCAGGCCTGGCCAACATTCATTGCAATATAACCTTGTCACAGCCCATATGCCGGAGGCCAACTTTGGCCACCCTCAGCCTTCATTAGCATTCAGACAGACAACAGCTGTTACTGCCAAACTCTTGAGGCGATCTGATATATTGGGTCGCTGCTGGAGTGTCTTAGAGATTCCGCCCTTCCTTTCAAATTGATGCACATGATGCAGCTTGGCAATAAACACATTTATTTTGTCCATTGAAACACATCAAGTTTGCCCTGAAACCAGAAAATGCTAAATAAATAGCTTCTTTCCGTTCTTCCATCTTTTTATCTAAACCTATGTTTTTCTTAACCCAACAGTCATGTTTTTGGATTTTGGGATGAAAAGGGAGTACCTGGGGAGAACCCACGAATGCACAGGGAGAACATGCTAACTGTATATATACATTTTAATAGTTAAACTCTCCAAACAAATAGGTGTATAGTTGGGGCATTGAACTGGGTGCTAACCATTTGCTCCTACCCGGCACTTGCCTGTTAGCCTCACATGCTGTTATTTCCAAATTATGAATCTTGCTCATGCACCTCCACGTTCTTGTAACTTTTGACATTTCTTAACACAAAGACATGTTTGGCCGCTGATGGACTGGTCTAGCATCAGGCTTAGTAAGTCGTCTCAAGGAAACCCTAAAGTTAAGACTGTTTGATTACGTGTCATAAGTAACTCAGTTTTGCATCCTCTACGACAACGACAAAAGTTCACATCAGGTTTTCCATGGCACCCTTAATGTGCCATATAAATAATGCAAAGATGTAAATGACCATTAAAAAAAAATTCCTCTGTTAGATTTCTGGTGTCACCCTGCATCTTCTCCCATTTAGTGAAATATAATTATGCATATCTGAAAAAGAATCTGTCAAAGGTCAAGGTTGGCGCTTCAAAAGCAATTATTTGTTTGATTGGGTATCATGTAGCAAAGTAGCTTATATAAATATTTTAGGTTGTATATTGCTTTGATGTGCAGTGCTTAATGTTTTAGGAAAAATATTAAGTATTTTACTTTTTGACAAATGAGTGAAAGTCACAGAACACCTAAGTTAATGTCAAGTTTAAAAATGCTTATTTTTCTAGTAAACAAAAGGACCAACATCAATGGTGCATTGAAAATATTTTATTTCTTTTGTGTCAATACATAATTAGACATTTATATTTTTATAGAAATAGTATATATAGTGTATGTGTGTGTATATATATATATATATATATATACACACACACACCTTGGGGTGTGAACGATAGCAGAGTCATGCTAGCCCTCATGAACAGGTTTTATCCCATGAACATCAAAATGTCAACACAGACGTTGTGATTGTACATAAAACACAGACTCTGTTATTCTGCTATAAATCCATGCTTCTTGGTTATTTGCTTAAACTGAAAGTACAAATATATGCTGTAAGTAAAAGGCCTCAGTCTTTGCTAAGCTATGTAGGGCCTTGATGGGATTATCCAAAGTTCTTGACATTTGCTTATTCTGTCATCTACAGTGTTGGCATACCTGGGGGAAGGGGGACTTAGCCATCTTGTAGGCCTCAGTTGGTAAACAAAACAATGTAAACTTAAGTTTGACTTAAGGAAACTGGGGTTACTAAGTTTTTGGGGAGTATTATTAGGACTGAAAGGCTCTCGCAGACTGGGCGTACATCACTTTGACAACGGCCAGGTGTACCGGAAGCGGACAACTGCTGAACACGTCCACGGAAAGGTACAGTTTTATAACTCTATACGTGTACTCGTTATCGCACAGGAAATTGCAGGAAATGGTGCTCACATCAAACTGTTTTCTATGCGACACCAATCTGACTAGGTTGAGAGTTGGCACAAGCATTTGCAAGGACAAGCATCAGCCAGACTGCCACTTTGTGCCACACTAGAAGGCTAGAAATGAGACTAGGCACCCAATCATCAAACTTGCCAGTATCCATTTGGATTGTGGGAAATGTAGGCATCTGTACGCTCACCTATGAAATCTCAACCGTCAGACAGGTGAACAGAGTCCGCCCGGCTCATAGAGTGCTCACAGTGCGCCAGAGTATGCGGGAGCCTTAGCTGTACTACAGGAACATGAGATTAGTTAAATCACATTGTAGTATGTAACTGTGGGTTTCATACATCCATACAAACATCTCACTTAGGAAAGATGTAACAGAGAGTAAGTCTCCTTGAGCAGTGCAATAATGGACGTAAAGCAGAGCAATGAATTACAATTAGTCCAATACAATTAGACGAGCAGAATGACTTACTTTATCATGCTAATTTCCTTTTCCTGGAATGGTTTCTGTCATTGATTCCCTCGTAGGATGGCACCCTAATATCACGCCAGACATGTTAGCACTCAAACTTCACACAGTGACTGGGTGCAACAATTTCCTTTGACGCTCTGCACCTGTGACAATTCGAATTCAAGAATACTCTTTCCTTTTGAGTTTTGTGTCCTTCTCTCTCTCTCTCTCTCTCTCTGTCTGTCTCTCTCCTTTGGTCTCCTCCAGTGTTGAGCTCCATATTTGCACGTTTGACTGCCTGCTCACCTTGAGCAGCTGTTCAGCCACCTCCTGTAGCTTGAGATAGACAGTGACTGAGCAGTCTAGGCCAGACCTGCCTTCTGCCACCTCCTCAAATGGGTCCCTTTGGACTGCAGCCAGCATAGGGAATGGGGTTGGTGGATGAGCGCAGTGTTTAAGCGCGTGTGTGTGTTTGTGTGCTTGGGTTAGACCGGTACAGGAAATGTACCGCTTCAGGCTCAATAGCATTACAGTCACCAGGCACGTTTGTGCTTTTATCACTCTCTACGTCAGATTGATTGTGGCACCCGGAAAGGTCATTCGATGTGGGTGTTAAGAACGTGTCTCCTGAGATAGATCAAGAAACAAAATGAAAAAAATTATCGTCGGCACGCGAATGAAGTTCTTCAGCTTCCTGCACGCACTTGACATCCAAGGTCAGGACTTTCTATGAAGCTATCCAGGCTGGCCAGTCCATCTTAGTCAGCTCAGATTAAAATATATATCTTTGTAGATAATATGTTCGGCCCAAATTTTGGTTAAACAAAGGTACAGAGAGTCAGACGTGGTTGGGCTATTGAATTATCTCAACTATATCTAAACCAAAGTTATTTTAACATCAACAGAAGTATTTATGTAAAAAGTTTTCTTATCTCTCACTTTTTAACCACAATGTCCTGTTGTTTAGACAGAGTTAACCTTAATGGCCCAATAAGTCAAGTTCCTTCCTTTATTTGCTAAAATTGAATTAATCTTAACCAATCTGTAGTAACGAGTCCAACAGGGGATGTTTATTCTTTATGTACGATGTAGTACGATCATTTATCAAATTATCAATGAGTATAAACAAAAGAGATGGCAATTTGGGATATGCTCAAAGGCAGAGGTGCCTTTTATGATAACCTGTATCAAGTCACACATGTATCTAAATGTAAAAACATGTTTTTTTTTTAATATACATCTGAATGCATAAAACATGTTAGCTATTACTTCCAGCTGGGTTTGGGTCAGGGAATGAGAGAATGGAACTAAACTCTTTACGTTCCGTCTATAAGAGCGGTCAAAAATCCAGGCAGAAACACACCAGGACCTAAAAAACCTACAACTATAAAGTTTTATGTTGTGTTATCAGTCCCTACCAGATAGATCAATATAACTCCCTCATTTATATGATATTCATTAGCACATTTAAGCTTCTGATCAATATGCTAAACTGACTAAGAAGCGCTTGTGCCGACTGGGTTCTTAAGAGCTATGTGGGTCAAAACGGGGATTCAACAAACCTGGAAGCTGTTTGTTTAAATGGTTTGAGGATTTAAACACTTTGATTTAGAAAGTAGAGAGTACCTGGCAAAATTATTTACACTTTTGTCATGCTACTACGACCACAAACTGCAATGTATTTTCTTGGGATGTTATGAGATTTCGATCAAAATCAACACAAGGTGAAGTGCAAGGTAACCATTCAACTCTCTTTACCCTGATGTCTCTGAATAAAATCCAGCAGGTTCATTCAGTTGGAAAAAAAACAAAACAAAAAACATCCATCCCTCCTCCAGTTCTCCACTTCACACACAATTGCATGTTGAAAGCAGGGCAGTGAACAAAAAAAAACAGAAAGAGGAAGCAGGGTGGGCAGTTTAAAAATATCTCCAGATTTGCTGAGTGGAGACTTTCCTCTGGCTTTCATCTGCGTCACCTGTACAGACGGAGCAACAACAATGGCTTTAAATCTTCACAGGTTCTTACATGGCTACCTCTGACTCTGACCCCTGACCTGTGGGGGCTTTGCCTTGGATAAACCTCGACATCCATCGCCCCCTTTGACTCGTTTATCTGTTGTGGCTTAAATCTGCCGTGACGGCCGCAGCGTCCCACTTCTGTCATCTCCTGAAGAAGCGCACGCTTCAACCATTACGAATCTGAATATTTACATCGTGCAACGGTGAAAAGGTGGTTATTTTTTGCAACGCTATAAGCGTTTTATGTGGATGTGGTGGCAAAGATGAGTGATGTCGATTGATTGAAAAATAGCGCTGTGTGATTAATCACTGCTTAAATGTGTAAGCTCGAAATATAAAAATATTTAAGAAAATGTTTTATTTTTTATTTTTTTACAGGTTTTCATATTCAAGAAGGTTCAAAAGAAGCCATTTTGTTTCAAACATCATTTAAAATATTAACTAGACACCGGTTGTGCCTCAGTGGAAGGATACTTTGTCATTGCAGCAAGCAGGCTACACACTAGCTTGGTTTTGCGCAAACGTCCATCATGGTGTTTCTCATTTAAGACGTTTTGTTGCACTTGCGGCTTGTGTCTGACAGTAATCTGGCAGGAAGGCGGCAGATTAATGTCGTCAAAGAAACCGAAGATGGGAGTCGAACCTGAGACGAGGTCTATAAACTCTCTGCTTGTGAGGCGCCTGTTCCTAACCAGTGTTTTTTTTTAAAAAAGAAAAATTTGTGGCTGAGCACACCAGTCTGACTCTCCTTGCTCATCTTTTCACTCATGTTTCTGACTTTGCATTGTTGACTGTTGACCGCAGTACAAGACAGTGTGACGCGCTTATTTTGAACTAAGTATCCCTCTGCCGGAGAGAGGCTTTTAGGTCAAAATAGGTAGTGCGATTAATCGGCACATTAAACTTTTGATTAATCCCATGTGATAGGTCTAGTAGAATCTCAAACATTTTCGCGAAGGAAAGTCACTCAAAGTAATGCTAAACAGGCGCGCGCTTATGAGTAGTGAAAAACGGTCAATTCGGTTTTTATCCTCCATTGTTCCTCACTTGTTACCTGGTGAAGTGGCTGTTCCAGCCAGTCCAGGACGCCGAGGTGATAAACAAGTGGAGGAGCGAGGGGTAGGCGGCGGGCCGGGGCCCCAACAAGAGGGCGAAGAGCTCATGCGGAGCGGGAGACGGTTTCGGCTAACCTCGGAGAGTGGATGTAATGAGAATCAGGGCAGTGAGAGGGGAGAAACAAGAGAGAGGGGGAGAGCGGGGCGATGGATTAAGAATGAGGGTAAAATCATAAATGAAAGAATGAAGGAGGACGAGGACAGGAGATGGTTGTTGGGAGGGGCCGATGACGGTGGCAGGATAAGACGGCGTCGCCACAAAATGGCTGCTTTTCTCCCAGCGTAAGATGGCATTAAAATCCAGCCTGAATGTGTGAATGAATAAATCTGCACTGATGATTAGAGGACATCTCAACCAGCAGAGCACTGAGCCATGAACTCATTATCTCTAATAGAAAGAACCTCCGCTGACTTTAGTCTGGAGGTGTTTTTCTAACCATCTTTCAGAGTGAAGCCGGTGTTGTGCAGACAAAGCAGCTTAACCCAACAGGAAGCAAAGGAGAAGAAAATGAAGGTTTATCTTTAGCTGAGGAACTCTGTGGAAGTCCTTTGCTCATTTCTATGAAGGTGTTGATGGAGTTCCAACCAATTCAGTGTGAAGGTCAAACTTTCTCAAGAACTTGCAAGGGTTTCAAAAAATTTAGTAGGTCTTTTTTTGGATAATATTCTTATTTTAGCTTCAGAGAATTGAACTATTTCTACATTTTGTCAAAAACAGAGTCCTCTCTTGGCCCCAAATTTGTTAACAACCATAATAAGGATGTAGCTTAATTTTCTTTTTATTGCTTTAATCAATGCAGTTCTTCGACAGTTGGCTTTGGATGTTTTTACTCCTCTGACCGTCACTCTGACTGGGCCTGGCTCTCAACCTCAGCTTGAATTCATCCCAAAAGGCGTTCCTATAAGCTGAGGCCAGAGCAACATGGAGGCCGGTCGACTTCCTTCACACAAAACTCCTTCATGCCCATCTTTATGGACGTTGCTTTGTGCAGTGGAGCACGGTTAATTTGGAACAAGAGGCCCTCCTAAAACTCTTCCTGCAAGGTTGGAAGGGTGAAACTTTTCACAATGTCTTGGTGTGCCAGTAACTCACCCAGCCACAGACGGAGCGACACGAGTTGTGACCGCTCTGGAGTCCCATGGCGGCAGGAGAGAGAACGACTAATCATGCTCTTTCTGAGGTCAGCTGCTTTCACTGGCCTTTACTTCAGGGTATTAGCTTAAATGAGGCTAAGTGCAAATGCAATCTCCCCCTTAAGATTTGCTTTTGCTTCTAAAAAAATATTAAGATATTCTTCTTCCATTTTGTCTCATCATCCCCAAAAAATCTGAAGTTTGTGGTTGTAATGTCATAAAATTTGTATTAAAAAAATGAAGTGGTAGGAATGCTATTTTAACACACAATGAGTCTGTCACCATTAATCAGAACCTTTTTGGTGTATAAACACTACAAAAAAGCAACTTGTTCAACTTTCTTGTGGTCTAAAACATATTTAGTAGCTCCTTGCTGTTGCTTGGATTTTAAGGGTGTCTAAATGTAAAATAAAAGCAGAAGTGTTTCTTTTCACCTTTCACTTTAAATCAACTTCAGCCTGTCAGTTGATTAGCGTTGCCGTTTGCTTTTGACGCTGCAACAACAGCATGCTAAATCCTGCCTGAGCAGGTCAAGTGTAATAAAAGGATTAAAGCTTTTTATTATTATTTTTTAAACATCTCTAACAGGGGCCGCGGGGTGCTACGTTTCACTTTTCCTAAACAAGAAGTACGCAAATGTCCGCCAACTACGCTGGTCCGATAGAGGCAACAAATGTTGATCTGACATGGATTTATTGTAGCGTGTTACTCCGGGGAACTATTTTCAGTGGCACAACGATACTCATTTCATGCTCTACAGCAGAGAGATTGGAGAATAAACAAGAGTGGCCACATTTGTTGTTACATGACTTTTGTAACTTCATAACAGTCTGCTAACAACGGAGTTCTGAGACATGGAGGAACAGGCTAAAGTCAATATTTGATTAGAAATGTCAGCTGGTTTCATTTCTAGGTTATTTATTGTTTTTTTTATATTATAAAAGTGGCGTTGTGACTTGCTTCTCATGTGTTTTAAGCATGATAAAAAAAAACATTTGCGACACAGACTTTCACGGCCAACCAGTTATTTTGACACTCCTGGAACAGATGTGTAAAATACCATAAAAATCTCCCTTTCATCGCTACATTATGCTGAAACATGTAGAAAAAGCCTACCTTTAATTTCTCTACATTAGTGAAATTCATTTGGAGAAAAAGAATCTCATGTCAAAAACATAAATTTTTATCACAAAATATTTGCTGGCACATTCATTGCTTCCCCTGACAATTATCTGTACAATAAATGTAACCATTGCATAATTGGAATCTGTATTTAATGTCGATCAAAGTTTAAAGGAAAAGCGACCTGTAATGCTTTGGGAAACTTGGGGTGGGGAAGACATATTTAAAGTGGAAGACATACTTTCTTTTTTAAATAAAAGGATATTTAAATATTTCACTTTGCCCAATTTTATCTGGAAACGCTTCACCAGAATTCTTAATTTTTCTGTCAGATTATGCTACTGCAACAATAAGTGAAGGCATTTTAAGGCCAGTAAGTGGCTGACATTGTATATTGTACCATCAAGGAAGTTTAAATCTAGTTGTCTGTCTATCTAATTTACATCAAAAATATGTTTTTTTTTCTCATGTTTGTTAAAACTCTCACTAGGTTGTGACAGTACAGTGTGAGACAGACTTTATATCATTTGAATGAATACACAGCTCTGTCAAAAACAACCAGTCAGAGCCAGGAGGAGGGTCTTAGCGCTGTCAATCACCCTCCCGCTTTCTTTCTGCTACGCTACAGTTGGTTCACCACAATGAAGGCAGCCATGAATGCTAAAGCTAGTTAGCATGGCCACTGATGGCGATGATGGTGGATAAACAGTTGTCCTGTAGTGGTAAGTTGTTTCTTCATGTCTACCAAAATGTACACAAGGTTGACTGACAGCGCTAAGACCCTCCTCCTGGCTCTGATTGGTTGTTTTTAACTGAGACTGGAATTTTTTGGGGGACGGCTATAGTAGATTGATCTTTTCACAGATTATTTGCCTCATATTATATATATAAGGACATTTATGAGGACATAGTGACAGTTTTAACAGGTATGTAATTTTAAAAATATATATGTATAAAGTTACATACCCCAGTTTTAAGGATGAAGTTCCTGAATGTCAGACTTTTGTCCCGTTTCATGTTGTGTTCTCCTACTGAGAGTGTACCAGAGGCTCACATTCAGTGACAGATCTGGGTCCAGCGCAGGACTGAGTGTGTCCTCTTATGGCCTTCACTTCCTGGCATCCCCGTTGGTCTTCGGCCAAACCGCACGGGGAAACGCGGCCAAATTCTACATCGCATTAGAGGATAATGCCCCATCCACATTCCCTGCTCGTCCTGCTGCAGACCACAAACAGCATATGGTGCTGAATATGCAGCGATGAACGACGATACACAAACCCGCTGCGGCATCTTTCTAAAAGTTGGCACGGCGCACGGGGCCCAGTAGTTTTACAGCCCGAAGTGACAATAAGTCAGAAGTGGGTGACGCACTTCTTGTCAATCCTTGAACTCTCCGTGAATCAGAGCCGTACTCAGTCATCACCTCGCCGGAAAAATATAGGTGGGGGTAATAAGCCTGTCAGACGTGATCTGCTGGGCTGATGGGAGAGTTTAAAGTTCCGTTTAGTGAGGCGAAGGAACAGATGCATCATTTAAACTGACGGTAACGAGAGAGAGGAAAGCTGGAGACGACACTCGTCATGCAATACTCGTGACCCAAAGAGAAAACTCAGACTGCAATCAGCGTTGGGACTGTAGAGGGGTTCAAGAAGCAATCACAGTAAGAGGAGCACCAAACGGCAATGTGCTTATTAGAGCCACACCAACACAGAGAGACAAGGAGAGAGATGAGCAGGAACAAAGACAGAAAGGAACCAAAGCAGATGGACCAACAGAAAACATGAGCGCTAGTCATAGCTGTGTGCTGGCTGACACCTGGACCAGCCGATCTCCAGTTCCCGCCACCTTGGAGCTGGCGTCCACATGTTGAGTTTGACATTCATGTTCGACAATCAACACTCCCAGGGTGGAGGGGTCAGAGGGGATTCCATGCCACCGACGAAGAGTAACAAAACCGTATGAATCGGGCAGCTCTGGCCAAGAGTCCGCCGTGTATCAGCAGGAGGGAGGCGACAGTCCGCCGTTTCCGGTTCAGCTGGTTGTAGCCTTTGATTCTGCACATTTGCAGAACTCGCTCCTTTGTGTCAAGAAGATTTGTTTATTGGTTTGATCTATTCGTCAATGGTTTTTTTTTTGTCTTTTTCTGAGAATGGCTTTCTGTTGGTCTCAGGGTCTGGAAGAAACACAGTTATAAACTTTAGCATAAAAAAAACAAAAAATATATAAGAAATAGTTAAGTGCTTCAATCAATTACATTTTTTTGTCATATTAATCACACTCTAGCATCGTGATTAATTGCAATTAATCACGATGCTTAAGTTTGCAAGCTTGAAATGTAAAAATGTGAAACATTTTACATTTTGCTTTTTAAATTAATTGCATTCGTTAACACTTTGGCAGCCCTACAGTCATTCTAAATATCACAAATGATCTCTGCTGTTTTGTGATTGTTTCTGAACGCGATCGTCCCGAGTGTTCTCATTTAAGACTTAGCTACAGTTTCTCCCACACTTCGGATTTGTTTGATTGGAGAAACTTAACTTTGTTTGCAGGCATCACATTGCACAACAGCAGCTCAAATATGATATCAGAAAATCTTGCCGTGGGAGTAATATTGGTACATATTGCTATGACAATATCAGGTTTGATATTGCTATGACGATATAACGTGATATATTGCGCAGCCCTATTTTAAATGGTTAACCAAAATTAATATTACAGCTAAGGCATGAGCGATATGGCTGAAAAACTTATCACGATAACCATGTCATATCAATCGATATCAGTGATTATTGATTAGTTTTTGTTTTAAAATATCCAAGATACTGTGAAACTGGAGACAAACAATGTACCCTTAATTATGACAATATATGTGGACGATAATGTTGAGAAGTCCTATAAACATTTAGCCTCAACTTCTAAAGGAAAGGGGTTGGCAAATTGTCCAAAACTGAACCTCCCAGTTAGTTTTATCAGTTACAACAGATAAAGATAAACATGAAAGCAAAGCCAACAGTTTGTTACAATATGACACAAGAGTCTGTGCGTATTCCTCACCCGTCCTGAGGTCTTAGGTTGGTTATTGCAGAAGGCGACAGAAGGTTGGTCCTAGACGTTGCTGCGCAGTAACCCCCCTTGTGGGTGCTCAGGTGTACTGCACTCTGAGGAGTTCTTGGCTTTGTCCTTGTTGTTGTTGGGCTCATTGTCTTTGATGATGTCATACTGACGACAAAACAAGGCGATCACCCCTGAGGGACAACAGGGTAGAGATTATTAAGTAACTGATTGTTTATGTCTCGAAATAAAATCTCTCTCTCTTTATGATGATTGTGTAAAAAAATACAGAAAACTAACAAAGTTTGCATCATCTTGGAGTGTGTGGGCGGTGAAGGGATAGTTCAAGACTTTTTATTTGGTTTCCCTTAAGAGGTTATGATGGATCAATATTAGATGTTTCATATGTGAAGCTCATTGTTGTATAGGCCAGAATAATATGGCAGTCAATGTAAATAGCTACCAACCTAAAGCCAGGCCATTCAAACATTTTTAAAACAGTCTTACAAGATCCGCTAGGAACATTTGTGAGTCTCGACTCTAAACTGGCTAAGATACTTAGAAAGAAGATTCAAATCCCACTTCTGACACCACCGTTACACTCAGAGATGTGATGTGGAAGGAAAAAGTCACCAAACTTGACTGTACAGAAAATAAAGCTCATTTATTAAACCTCCAGCAGAGTTCAAAATGGCAGCCATCCCATCAGTCTTCTTGCTACATCCAGTAGTCCACCCATATACTGGTTATTCCTGCCTTCTCAATTTACCCCAGCCAATCAAACCCCAGCTCTTATCACTGCTCCTTCTATAAAAGAGCTGGGTTTGAGGCGGGCCTTAGTGGGGTCCCAAGAAGGACACACCCACAAGGTAACAAACGTTTCACACACATAAAGGTTCATTTACACATTCTAGAGTTCAAAACATTAAAGAAAAACTTGTCACTTCTTAACACATGCACCACCTTTCATTCAAGCTTAAATTCAAGTTTATCTGTATAACACATTTCAGCAAAAAGGCAGCTCAATCATCCTAAGAACATCATACGGTCACCAATTGTGAAACAAGCAATAAATAATGACATTTAGTCATACGCCATCATCAAAATCAACGCTAGTCCTTTAAACCTAGAAATGTTCTTCAGCTGATAGAAGGCTGACTTTGTAACTGTCTTTATGTGACTCTGAAGGTTCAGGTCCTTCACTACAGCCAGATTTTGGGTCTTATCTCTGGTTTCTAGCTGTAATGACTGAAGCGTTAAACTGAAATGCTTGGATTGCAGCTCAACATATCCGATTCCAGCCAGGTGTTTACATTCATTTTCAGCCTTTCAGGATCCATTTGAACAGTTCTTTTTGTGGGCTGGGATGAACACCCAACAGATAACGTTCGAGAACAAGAACTGTGTGCTGCAGGTTTGAATTTGTGGATCTTCTCCTACCCAAGCAAGGTTTAATTTATACATACTTGCAGAGATATATTTGGTTAAATGTCTCTTAGCAAGATTCAAAGGAACTTCATGCTTTGGTCGTCATTAACAAGGTCCAAAAGTAATTCTGCCTGGATATTGACCACTGTTCTAATGAAAAATGGTAAATCTAATTTAAATTGGTTCTTTTTCTGGAACAGACCCAAATGGGTAACGTTAGCCAGTCTTATCCAATACCAAACCACTTTCTATGTGCATTTGGAATCATTGTCCTGTTAATTCTCTTGCGCAGACAGAGCGACGTGGCTCCCGACATGTCGATAGAGCCGATCCGAACGAACTGAGACACGAACAGCAGATGGAGTCGAAGGGGGGGTGAGGATGTGAATCTGGACGCCGAGACACGACGCAGGAGCTGTCGATGTGGGGAGCAGATAGAGAACAAGCTTGCAGGAATGAGAAAGGGAATAATTCATGATGGTAGAAGAGTGTGCGATGGGATGAATCCGAGCCCAAACATGGCTCGGTATTTCTGCTTATGTCAGCCTCGGCAGATCTAATCATTGCGGTACCAAGGGGTAAGATGGGATATCTCCCTGTGATATCCTCCAGCATGCCCCACAGGCCCAATTAAGAGCTGAAAAACACAATTCGCCTCCTTGGCTTTAAGTTTTTTTTTTTTTTCTACCATCATGTGCTGCTCAGGTTTTTCTCCACTACTTTTTTTTTTTTTTACTCTCTTTGAATTTTCCTTAGTTTTTCCCTTGTCATCTCAGTCCCTGCTACCAGTAATTGGGCCCATACCAACCCCTCCATGGAATGTATAGAGACCATATATATCTTGTTACACTTAGTGGAGTAAGATCAGAGACTTATCGTATGGTAGTAAATGTGCATCTTGCCACTCAAATGTGAATATTTCCACAACAGGAAGAAGAGTAGTTTTCTGTGGAGTGAATTATCACTTTAGTACTTGTGGAAAGAGAGGCGCTAAGCCTTTAGGAGTCTTTTAATTTGCACAAATACAAAATCCTATCAAGTATTTTTGGTCAAGTTTCTAGAGCAAATATCTTAGTACACCTGAAATAAGACAAAACAAGCTTACAAGTAACTTTTCAGAAAGGTATAGGAGCTTATTTGAAGTCAGTAACTACTTAACTTTTTTATTTATTTATTTTTTAAGTACCAAGTCCACTAGCAGATTATTTTACTTCTGACTAGTACGTTATCATCAGTATTAAGTAATTGTTGACTTAGAAGAAGCTCCTATACCTTTCTGAAAAGTTACTTGTGAGCTTGTTTTGTCTTATTTCAAGTGAGCTAAGATTGTGTTTCCCTTAAAGAAGAGGCTTAAACCACAAGAGCTGGTCGAGAATCTAAACCTCCAGCTGAAGCGGCAGATTGCTTAATGAGACTTCAGAGAGAAGAAACGCAAAATGAAGAAACAGAAAGAGGAAACAGAGCAAAATAAGATGCAAGCTGTATTATCTAATCTCATTAGGAGGTTTTGGATATTAGTTTTTCATATAGTACAACTGTAATAAGGATTAATAGATCAAAACATAGGAGCTGAAGATGGCAGTGTTACAAGGGAGATTGTTCTTTACTGCCAAAGCCAAAGTTCCTTTGATAACCGAAAAGGAAATCTATATTTTATTCATTTGTCCAGCAGAATTTATTTCTATCCTCTAAAACTTTCCAACTGCCCCGTCATAAACATCCATACATTTGATACGAAGTCTTCTTTTATGAGCTTTTCATTTTTATGTTTGTTGTTGAGAGTAAAGGTGCGTCTCCAAGGATTTATTGTACTTATCAGGCTAAATAAAATAATTTCTATGCCTTTAATCTGTTTCTCATGTATTTTTAAATAACACTTGGCCACCTTTCTCAGAAGTGGCAACAATACAAAGAATATTTTTATCATTTTCAAATCCAGACATAATATTTAGCAAATCAGATTTAGAACTAGAATCATAAAAGAGCTGCATAAGACACAAAACGATGTACAAACTTCAGATCAATTCTAACTTTTGAAACTCACAAATTTCCTTTGTGTTTTCTGGAACGTTTCTGAGATCAATCTCCAAATTTGTGAGTGTTTTTTTTTTCTAATAAATTTTAGACTTTCCAAACTCAGAAAGTTTGGAACTTTCTGAGTTCTGGCCTGAGATCTCAGAATCTGGCCTGAGATTCTGAGATCAATCTCCGCTGGCCTGAGATTGATCTCAGAAAATTTCTGAGATTAATCTCCAAATTTTTTATTTTTTTTTCTAAGAAATTTTAGACTTTCTAACCTCAACCATTTCCTTGTTTTTTCTAGAGAGCTTCTGAGATCAATCTTGACATTTCTGACTTTTTTCTAGCCAATTTCCAATTTTTCAAACTGACAAATTTCCATATTTTTTTAAAGTAAAAAAATTCTATCAATAATTGCCCTAACATACCATCGCAGACAATAGATTAACACTGACAGGTCATATTTTTAGGTAATAGGTAGGTAGCAAGAGATCCAATCAACTGAACTTTTTGGATCATAAATAGGAATCCAAAAACTTCTAACGACTTTTAGGAAACTTGAATGTTGTCTAAAATAACCCGGAGTCTCCCCACTTTGGCCTAAAAGCCTTGCGGGGAGATATTCCTCATGGAAATATGGCACCTGAAGCTGAATGTTTGTCCCCAAGTAGGAACTCCATCAGAGAGCTTATTTACTCTGCAGGTAGTGGCGTCCTGGAAGGTGCCTGATGATAAATGACCAATAATACAGAAGAACATTACCTGCCCACATGACGAGCACCACAACAATGATGATGAGCTCTCCGGCCCTCAGCTGGGCAGCCTGACCAACCTCCTCCATCGTCACCTCGTCTGCAGAGAGAACACACACACATGCACACACTCATAGAGTCAACAAAGGCAAGGTGGAAGACACTGTAATTCATCAGCGGGAGGGGCAGAGAATGCAAAAAAAATAAAAAAAATAAAAAATCCCCATCACTCGTAAACTCTGTGGGGAAAGATAAAAGAATCAAAGACGGGTGACGTGAGGAAAGAGATGCAGGCTGGTGTGAATTCTTCACCCTGCTCTGTGTAATTAAAGCTAAGTGAGAGCAGCCGTCTGCAGGGACAAAAGGAGCCCAGACCCCCACCCAATCAGTCACCGGGCTTTCCCTCGCTGACAGCGCTCTGGCCACTGCAGCGTAACACCAATCACAGCCGTAAAGGTTGGAACACACTCTGAATTACAGCCTCTCGCTCTCCGCTGCCATCAGAGCCATCCTGCCTCTGCGTGCCAGCCGTACAAAGCAAACACAACACATTTCACCGCCTTTCTGCTGGCCGTTTTTGGTTTTAATCGCCAGCCAGTGTGTTAGTGGCAAAGTTGCTGTATTATATGATAGTGGAAATTAGATGTTGCTTCCAGTGCACATTTGACTTTTCTGAATCAATGGTTACAGTATCCTGTATCTGGTGCAGGCAGAAAATTGGACAGGCTGGAAAAACAATAGGAGCAAAAATTGAAGAAGGGAAAAGAAGAAGATGGGATGGGGAAAGCACAGACTGGGTGAAGGAAGCTGGTCTTAAAGGTCAACTGTAAAGTCAACATTCCCTCATGTAAGAGCCAATACATATGTTATATTTAGCTGCATTAATTAAATAATATGGCTGTCATAATGCAAGAGCTCACAAGAACAAAACAATACTGAAAATAGAAAATTAAGATCCAACTTTTAAAAAAAATTAACTGGTCACAAGTAATTGACCAGTTAGATGAAATTAGATGAATGAAGTTCATCTAACTTAATTTATTTACGTTTGTTTAGCTCGATAACTTCAGAAATTAACTTTGGTAAACTTAATTAAATTACGTGTGGCGAAAGAAATTCTGTTGTCAGTGAAGATGGAATCCTTACCATTTACTAAATTCATTGTTTTAATTTTACAAATAAAACAAAGATTTTGCAGTATATTAAAAGGTCTGTATTCACTGCAGAAAAATACAACCCAGGTTTGGCTTTAGCTGCTGAACGCCCACATAAGTATTTTTTTCCTGGTTATTTTTGTTGTTTCACATATAGAATAAAGATTAAGTGATTAGCTGTGTTTTCATTCATATTCTGTGTCATTTATTTACAATTGGTGTGTTTTCACAAATGGAAGGCAGGTTTAATATTTAACAATTTGTAATCAGTAAAATAAATTTGTTCACGTTTCAAAAATGTCAATGTACCAATAGTGAGCTTCGGACAGGAATCCAGTTAGCAGCTGCTGCCAGCTAGCTAGCTAGCTGCAATTACATTTCCCTCTCGTGTTTACAAATTGTCATTTATTTTGTCACAATGTAGTTATTTATTTTACCAACTAGGAAGATAAAATACTGCCACGCAAATTATTTAATGGTAGAGAGCACTTATTTTTCTGTGCTAATTGAACTTAAGCTAGCTCCAGCTGGAAAGTGCTAGCTCCTACAGACTTTGTCTAAATTCCAAATACAGTTGAATGCCACCTTGTCTAACTAAAATTATTCTAACTCCAAATTATTCACAGATTTTTTTTTTATTTTTTTTGTGTGTAGCATAATATACCTGAAAGAAAATACAGCAAAGAGCGCACAATGCTACTTGCTACTATTGGATGTCGCAAAGCAGCCAAAGCAACCATTGGTATCGGTGCTGATTGATCCACAAGAGTGGAGTAAAGGACGACTGTGGATGTTAACTTCTGCATATTTATTGTTTGAACTAGTAAAATAAGCAGCTGTAAGCGTTTTTAGAGGGTGTCTGAAGTATTTGTGGATTTTAGCTATTTGGTTTCTTGTCCAACCTCTGCAAACACCAGAGGTCAACAACAGTGTCATGAATATTGTCATAATTTGTACCATGAGATGTCATGGAAACTGGATTAAGCGGCACAAATTTTTGGATGTTAAGCGTTTCAAAATGCCAGAGATGACAATCTGACGTCGCTGATAAAGAACTGCACTGAACCTACGTGGTTTCTTCATACCACATGACCATTGCTGTGTAAGCAGGTGAACCCCGTTGCTCTAAAAGCTAAATGTTTGTTTTCGTTCCAGGTCCAGCGCGAGTCGTGGTCGCCTTTAGGGGAGAGATGCCGTTCCATGAAGGCCTTTGTGACACACCATCTTTGTCTGGGTGAGTTCAGGATTTTGTTCTTCATACATCTCTGCTCTGCCTGGCTGTCAAGATCACCGTTACCATAGCGATCCCTCTAAGCTTTAACTGCAGCCCGAGGCCTGACAGAAAGAGTGGAAGATTTATGCACTTTAATAAGCTGAATGTGAAATAATTACATACTCCTGTCTGTGAGGGCTTGGCATGATTACATTAAATATGGTCGCTTTCTTTGTTGACAAGCTCTTAATTTGTCAGTTTGGTTTACTTTCAGTAACATAACCCTGTCAAACAGGTCAAAACACTGGAAAACAAACCATCTCATATCCAGAATTGTTTGGCCATATTTAAATATCACTTGCAAAGAAAAGGAGAAGCAGAACCTACAAGAAGAAGACAGACACTAATTAAAGTTTCAATAGGTCCAACAGTATGGAGGCTTGTAAAATGTGACTGCCGGGAAAGACTATCACAAAACCTCCAACGATTTAGCTCAACACACCAGGAACACCTGCAGTATTTTCTCCATCCTAGCGATAGGCAGCTTAGAAAGATAAGCAAACCATCTGACAGAAACCCAGCGACGAGCGGCGTGTCGGTCCGCACCGCGGCTACAAATGCAGAGTTTTGTCAGGCTGATTAATACCCGCTTAGAGGGGGAGGAGAGCAGTAATGGCCGGGAGATTTAATCAGGACAGCTAATGAATGCTTCCACCAACACCGACCAGATTCATCCATCAAAGTCAGAACTCGGCAACAGTTGAGACAAATTATGCCTCTAAATATGTGTCACATGACCAGATGTTTGGCGGCTTGAGAAAGTATTCACACCCCTTAAAATGTTGCTGTATGACCAAAAACTTCTTAAGATTTCATTTGATTCATTCAGGGCATCTGCAGGTTTCAGGGAGTCAAATTTAAGAGTTTTAAAGAGCTTTTTAATGACACAGGGAGTAAAATTTAAGGCCAAAAAAACTATGGAGAAACCATAGAGCCAAACTTAAAAAGCTTTTTTTCCTTACAGAATGCATCTGGCCTCATATAGGTTGGCAACAGAAGTGAGCCAGTGGTAAAAACGAACATCGTCCAGCCGATAGCAATACATTTGAAGTTGCCCATGATAGGTACAGAAAAGCTAGTTTGCTACAAGCAAGGGTATGTTAGCAGCTGTACGTTAGCTTCAAACACTGTTAGTGACAATGAAAATGTCTGTGAAAACTTTTGCCACACAGAACAGAAAGAAACTTTATGAATCAGATCTTTGTAGAAAAGTGGACAAAAGATTCGAATCGGCCATGAAAGCGTAATTTTGTCAGATGTTCCTGTTACATATGACTGTAATACACAGGAAGTAGAGGTTGCAAGTTAGAAAAAAAATGCAGAGTCCTTCACTCCAAGCCAGCACTACAGGCAGACTACAATTCTAAAACACCGTAGAAAATCTACATTGTCATTCATAACTTCTTCTGTTCGCCGATTTATTCGTTTGGAGTCCTCCCAAAGAAATCCAGCTCAATGGGAGAAATCCCAGATTGTCACTGAAAGGGAGATGAAAACCAAGCAGAATGGCCAGGCTAAAAACCACCTCCAGTGAGCACAAAGTGTTTTTACAAAACCCAGGAAGCTATTTTGAATTTTGCCTTTTACATCAACCTTTCTTGATGCAGTACTACAAAATTTGCATAAAAAAATGTTGATGGAAACATAGTTGCAGTGGCCACATCACGATTTGGTCTATTTTCCACTAAGACAACGACTACACCCACACCTACAACGGAAAAACTTAAACCTGAATCCAACTGAGAATCTGTGGCAAGAGTTGGACATGTATCCAATCTGACCAACCTCCGGCTATTTTACGAGAAGGAATGAACAGAAATTTCAATCTCTATAGGGGCTCGGTGTGTCATAACCTCAATACGACAGAGAAGGAAAGATACATTACAAAAGATGGATATTGTTTTCTTTTGCTATATAAATACAGTATCAGTTCCAACCATGTGTCTTAAACAGGACCAAGGCGAGCTCAGTCAGTGCAGGGGTTTCCAGGGAATAGACTGCTGCGTCTTCTTATCGCCTCACCGCTGATGAGCGTTTTAGTATTTTGCAGGGTCCCTCTGAAGCGGCCGCTTTTGGCAGCGGAACTGGGTCGGACGTGATAAAACTGGGAGTGCTGGCGGGCCGCTCCAGATAAGAGCCAGCAGCCTCTCTGCGTACTCGTGAGAGAGGAGACGGAAGCAAGGCGAGAGGAGTTCACGCCCGAGATTTGTGTTTTTATTACCGTTTTGTTCATCCGGGAGACGCAGAAACAGAAAATAGCGTGACATATATAGTCTGAGTGGAGGAAAAAAAAACATAGTTATAATAAAAAAAATATATATATACTTGTATGTAAGAACATGAGCAGATTTTTGTGTGTGTGTCGGCAGAGGGAGAAACAGGGAGGCCGATTGTTTACTCCATCTGCGTTGGTGCATGATTGCCTCCGTGTCTATATGCTCTCATGCTTGCATTTTTTTATTTTTTATTTTTTTGCAGGCTCTCGTATGCGCCGAGTTTCAATTCCCCTCTCACATTTTGTGTTTGTAGCATATCCTGTTCCAATATAAGCTACATGACGACGTTCTCAATGGGAAAAGCGTGATGAATACACAACAAATGTATTTACATATAGATTAGCATTCGGAGGCCTCGGTAACACGGCTCACAGTATGCTAGCTCAGACAGCTGCGGCGCCTCGTTCCCAGAGAACTTTATCGCCACGTTTTGTCTCGTTACAACCACAAAACCCGGTGTAGTTCTCTGGGATTCTATGTGGCGCGTCAACACAAAGTGAAAAGCATAAAAACGAAGCGGAAGGGAAAGGATGTAAAAATCTGAAAAGTGTGGCATATGCATGTTTTTTTGGGTGTGTCTCTACCGTTTCTTTAGTCACCCCGTAAATCTGTGACAAACAGCTCAACCTCAGTCAGATTCAAGAGGGAGTGTCTACGACAGCCAGTTTTCAAGTCTTACTGCAGATTCTAAATTGGATTCGCTTCCTGACTTTGACTGGGCCGTTCCTGCACATGAATGTTAATTGATCTAAAACGTTCAATTGCAATTCAATTGTCGGCTGCATGTTTAGGGTTATTTAATTGCTGGATGTTGAAGCTCCATCCCAGCCAGTATCCCAGCAGGTTTTCTTCACCATAACATGATGCTGTCTCCACTGTTGTGTTTATTTTTTTCCTATCCTCTTATGTTGAGACCAGAAAGTGCTCTTCTGCTCTTTCTCAATATTTATTATACATGAGTGTTTCTTTTTGCCACTTTCCAATGAAGGAAAATTAGTGTAGTACACAACTAATAAGTCTCTTATAAGCAGAAGTGACACACTGAAAAAAAGAGAACGGAGCTCAACTTAAAAAAGTTAAGTTATCGAATTAAGTTTGTCAAACTTTATCTATTTACATTTGTTTAACATGACTACTTAATATATTTTATTTCTTTTTTGGATAAACTTAATTTTATTACTTGTTACAAATTAACAATTTTTTTTTTGTTGGATCACCTGTTTTCTTTTTTTCAATGAATACAGAGCATTTTTACAAACAGACTGACTTCATTTAGGGATATAAGAGTAAAACGAATCGCGTTTTTCGTACATTTCACAATTATGCCTCACATTGTGCTGGTATGTCACATAAAGCCCAACAGAAACCCAACTCAGGATGTTTAAATCTAAGCAAACCCTGCCGGGAATCCGAATCTCACCGGGACTCTTGGACGCCATTTTCTCCGACTCTTTTGGCGTTCTGAAGAGAACAGGCTGACTGGGGGGGCTGCTGCCTCCCATGCTGATGCTCTGGACGTGGACGATGTATTCGGTATCCTCGTCCAGGTCCCACAGCGCGCAGGAGCGGGTGGTGGTGTTCACTTCCTGGATGAACCTCAA
This sequence comes from Poecilia formosa, assembly GCF_000485575.1. Lineage (NCBI taxonomy): Eukaryota > Metazoa > Chordata > Actinopteri > Cyprinodontiformes > Poeciliidae > Poecilia > Poecilia formosa. The sequence goes on from NW_006800089.1 coordinate 1,123,117, forward strand.
CATCCGCACATCCTTCTTCTGCGGTGGACAAGAGGGGAAAACAAAAAAACAGAAAAAAAAGCTTACAATCCATTTTTGTTTACCTTTTTTAAACTAAATTTGTAGTTTTAACCACTGCAAATTTATGTGAGGAACTTCAATTTTCTATGCTGTGGCTTAATTTATGCTAATGTGTACACTTCTGTCCAGGGGAACAGTTGGGGAAAAAGCTTAAGTAAAGTCTCTCAGGGTTTATTTTAACAATGCAGTAAAGCTTAAAGGCAGAAATTGCTTTCCAGGCCATGTACACTCTCCTAGAAATGGCCATTATTACCCCGCTACAGCTGCTTGCTCAGGTCAATTGGCTCCTGCTGGATTAAAGACCACGGCTCCACTGGGGCACTTTTATTTACCAGGCAATTATAAAAGGAAATTTCTTAAGCCATTAAAACTTCACGAGGACAAAATGTTCATCTAACATGGATCTCCAAAGCGCTGCGACGTGCCAGCAGAAACCAGGTTTCTGGAAGCCGCAATTTTCTGCTCCAGTTTGAATAATTAATGAAAAAAATGTGTGCACAAAGATGAATTACTTTGGTACTCAGGCAAAAACAAAAACAAGATGATTTGCTTGAAGATTTCAGGAGATACTTAAATCAAGGTTATCTACAAATATTTAGATCAATGCAAAATCAAGTTAGCTAAATTTACCTCACGTGCCAAAAATTTCATCTTAACAAACTGCTGTATTTTTTTTAAACAAATGTATTTTGTAGAACATGATCTAAAAAACAGGATAAATAGCAGTTAAATACAATGCTAGCTGGTTTTAATGGAAGTGGAAAGCTGGTTAGAATTAGCTCCCAGATAGCTAAAACAGTTAGCTTCTTCTAGCTAACTGTTTTAGCTTAAATAAAAGCTTCGAAACATTTATTGTTGGTGAAACTTTGATATCCAAAACCACAAGGGGTTTGTCCGTAATGGGCCGATATAACTTTATGAATAAGAGGTGGGACAAAGATCTTTTTCCCGCCTCAGTTAGTAAAAAAAATCAGCGTCCGTGAAATTCCATCAAAAATGTTGTAATGCCAAGTAATCCGAATGCAATCAAGTATGCAGTATTAACATACATGTAAACAAAAGAAAAAATCAACAGGGACAAATCCTCAGTAATAACGGCATAGCTGCATAATTTGTACAATTTATGTATATCATATGTTTTAAAGTCCTGTTATTATTTTTATTTTATTTTTTATTTTATTATCCTTTGCATTATTTTTAGGCCCTCTCTCCCGAAGGCATTAAAAAAAAAAAGAAGAAAAAAACTAACAAACTCACACATACCTGTTGCGTGATGGCGAATCCGATGACAGGATCTCCCTCCAAGATCTCCCACGTCACCACAGCCGAGTTGACCTCCAGCTCTCTGATGGTCACATTGAGCGGAGCTGACAGCGCAGCGTCTAACACAGACACAGAAGGATATTTAATTAACAAGGACAGAACATAAATGCTATATTCCCATACTTTGCAATTGATATAATAAATCCTACAGCGGAGAGCAGAGCAGCCTCCTCATGATCACTCTCATTGAACTCTTCCTTTTTTTTCTGCTCTTTCAACCCACTTTCACTCAGATCTTCCTCTCACCACCCACAAATTAATCTATCTCCTTTCATTTATACCCAGCCTAATTAACACACTTCAGTCTGTCAGGGGGTTTCCCACAGGAAGACGCTGCTTCCCATTCGTCTTTGTTTCCGATTCTCACACATTTTTCGGTCTTTGCCTCCTCTCCTCTTTCGTACGCAGAGATTCACTTTTGGTGCGATCCTTTTGTGAAATGATCTTAACGTTTGTGCTGGAAAAGCGGAGAAATCACACCTGGGTGAATGTAACAAGGTGCTAATCTGCAGATTTAATGACAGGTCCTGTTGAAGTTTGAATCGTTTCCATTTCTGAACCGCAGAAAAGGATAGAGCTGAATGTGTGCGTGTGTGTGTGTGTGTGTGTGTGTGTGTGTGTGCGTGTTTGTGTGTCTTTACAGACAGGAAGTGTGTGTGTCAAGTACAACAAGCTCAAGGCCCTCTATGAGTTGACTCGAAGCTGGATTTCCCTCGAGTCCAGCTCGACAAATTAACATCAGAGTTGGACCTTGGTTTGGGTTTGAACTCAGGAAACAAGAAAACAGTAGTGGCTCTTTGGTCTTCCTCAACACTAAAGATATTCTTTCTCAAAATGTAACCAAAGACTACAAACAGAAAAATGTTCCACATAGTTCTTCTAACACTTCTTGGTTATATTATCCAGCATACTTGAAGACTTCTGGAATTTTCAACCCATTACGTGATGCACCCTAATTGGCAATTATCAGCATTTGTCCACCGTTTCCATGGCAGTCTCACCAGCATCTCATATTTGCTTCTGACTAATGAGCAAAAATTGGCAGTTTACATTTACTCTACGGAGTTAGATGAGCAAGTAGCAAGACATTCAGTGTCAAGAAAATGTCTGAAATGTCACCCCACTGACTCCTTCGAATATTTAGCTGATTTATGCCAGCTAACAAGTCAGCCATTTCAGCTGAGATGGTGCTAATTAGTTTTAGCAGTATTATGGTAATGCGGTTGTTACAATTTGTTTATCCGTAGCTTTAGTAGTATTATTCTGATGCAGTTGCTACAACTTGCTTGTGTTTAGCATTAGCAGTATTGTGCTAATGCTAATTAGGTTAATCTCTGAGTCGTCAAAAAGTGTACAAGCAGATATTCTGTAGGTGTACATAGTATTTTTGTATGTATTTTGAGTAGAATTTGTTTTTATGGAAGCAAAGGTCTGCATGTAAAGAGTTCATTTAAACAAAAAGAGTTCAATTAACTGTACCTTTTGTACTGCTCTGTTTTCCACAGCTTGGCAAATTATCACCAATATTGTTGAATTGAAATAGAAATTTTGGTAGGAACTCAAAACTTAAGTTTATAGATTTCCTATAAATAAATGGACAAATACAAAGAAGGAACAGAGCTAGTTGGCAGTGGGAAAATAATAACTAGAGTTGCACCGATTGCAGTTTCTGGCCGATCACCAGTCTTTTAAAAAGCTTAACCTGCCAATTCCAATTTTGGCCAATACCAATTTTTTTGTCTGAAATGTTGCTCAGTATAGCAAGAAAGTTGTTGAGTTGGTAACAGTGGGGTAACTACTGTTAATTGTAAATGTGCAGACATGACCTGATGGGCCGGTCTATCAGTCAAACCTCTGTCAACGGAGAGCAAAAGAGGACAGTGGTTGATTCTTAGACTTTTGCCAAGCTAGATAAGATCAGTGGATAAGATCAGCTTCATATGTAAAAATCGGCCAATCATGATCTCCCAAAATTAAGAAAATCGGCACCGATAAATCGGCTGGCCGATAAATTGGTCCACTCTTAATAATAACTCATAAAAGTTGTGGAGGCTGAGCCCCGAACATCTGGACAAATATCCACTAAACAAATGCCTTACAGAAGTACAAATGCAGAAAGAGGTGAATTTTCTCCCCTCTATGTATTTTTATTGAGATAAACCAACATAAAGTGGGAAGGCAGACAATAAAAAGTTAGCAAAATGTTTTCCAAATGAAAATTGAAGAATATGTGGGATGTATACATCTGGACATTTACCTATTTGATCAACTTAAATTGTCTGTGACCATCAATTATAAAGTCAAGCCACAGATTGTCAATTAGAAGGTCTGGACTTTGACTACAGCCACACACACATGCACGCACGCACGCACGCACACACACACACACACACACACATCTTCAGACCAAATGAAAGCGATCTCCAAATGAAAGTTGAGATAAAGCCTGGACGATCTTATCTCCAAGAGTTAGGGTTTCCAAAGGACTATCTGTAATCTGTGAGCTTCCATTGTCGGGACACAATGGAAGCGAGATCTTTTGACTCAAACAGATTTCCCCTCTTGAGCATAACTCACTGAAGAATTCAGGATATATCATCGTTTAAAAAGGGCTGGAAATAATCTCGCAGGGTAAGTGATGGATGCTGAAGAAACATCCAGAGAAATCCGAATGTCCAGATGAGGTTGAACGGAATAACTTGGACGACGCTGTGTGTGTGTGTGCCTGCGTGTGTGTCGCTTGAACTCTAGCTGGGAGCTACAATCTCATCTTGGATTCAATTTCAAGACATTTACCTGGATTATGAGGCAATTTCTGCCTCTGTTTGTGTCGGAGTGATCCTAAAAATTATGCTAATGCAGCGTGATTACCTCATGTCACCCCATCATTTTTGGCTTAACAAGGCTTATTGTGAGTGCAGATCTCATCCATGTGTCATGACATTATCTCCCCTCCTCCTCCCCCAGAGGGATGCCGCTACAAACCTAACACCAGATCAGCGGTGCTCCGAACCGACACATATCAGCCCCGCTGGATGTGTTTGCTCAGTCGGTACATTCCCCCTACATCCCCTCCCTCCTCTCTGCCTCTTCTTTGTTTGGCTCGCTCATCAACCTGTGGTCCAACTCACCGGCTTTAACGGAGGACGCCGAGAGGAAGGAGCCCAGCAGGAGCAGCGGCAGCGCCGCAGACAAGCCCGGTTTCGCCATCCTCCTGCTTCTTCTTGCGGGGCTTCACATCCTGCGCGGCCCATTTATCACATCGCGTTTAAGGCGAGCGAGACGAGCATCCCCGGCCGGTAAAGGGGGGGAACCAGAGGGCGGACTTGTGCCCGGAGATGAGGCTCTCTGGAAGTTGTGAGCTGCAGCAGAAGCGCCAGCAGCGGCGGCGCAACAACAGCCGAAGGAGGAGAAGGAGGAGGAGGAAGACGAAGAGGAGGAGGGATTGAGATGAAGGTGAAGAGAGAGGGAGGTGGAGAGGGGTGGAGGGGAAGCGAGGGAGATGGTACCGATGTGGTGACAGGGATGGCGGCTCGGAGTGTCAGTCCTGTTCGGCTGGTGGTGACGGAGAGGTGGGAGCGGAGGCAGCAACGTGCCGCTGTTCGCAGACTCCCGCAAACGCTCACGCAAAAAACACCTGCAGCAGTGCACGTGAGGTCACTTCACAGAAGAAACCGGAAAACAAACAAAAAAAACAAATAAATAAATAAAGCAGACAGACAGACCTCACTGAAGATATCTCATTTCATTAAAAGAGTTGGTAAATATAGTTGAATATAAAATATTACGGCGCGCGTGTGACGTTTAGACGCAGCGGGATGAATTACACTGTTTGACCTTTCAACCCCAAACTTTTTTGCAACAACGTCATCAAAAAAGATCGAAGGGCGATGTTTTTATTGATGCCATTATTAAAAACGCGAAACTGATTGAATTATTATTATTATTATTATTTTTTATTTTTTATTTATTTATTTATTTATTTTTAGTTCATCAACAGATGGACACGCGCAATATCTTCAGGAAATAGTTCTATAATCACGATTTCTGTCGAAACGGCATCTGGAAATCATTGTTGATCCTAACCAGTTAAATTCATTTCAGATTTAATTACTTATTGATCCCAAAGGGAAATTAAACGTTATTGTAAAACAAATTATTCAAGATTATTCAGAGTTGTTTTAGTTGGCAGGAAGGACAGATTTTCAATTAGAAAGCTAGAATTCAAATCAGAATTCTAGATTGAGCAAAACTAATAAAATTAATTGTAAGAAATTATTATTATTATTTGTAAGTTGGTTCAAAGAAACATTTTTTTTTTATCAGTGCAATGACTCAAACTCACATTTAAGCTCTTCTGCAAAACTCTGACAGATTTGGGTGGAAACCAGCTGCTCCCAAGGGCATAACACTAAAAATAAAGATGAACTTTTGAAGATAAAGATATGAACGACATCTTACTGGAAAAAATAAAATAAAATAAAAAAACAGAGAACACGACTGGAAAAAAAATCTCTTATTTTCTGTCTCTTGTCAGTCTTCTTTGTAGAGTGAATACAAAACAGAGATGTTGACACAGGACTAATAAATCATCGAAAACTGTTTGCCCAAATGTTTGTCTGCCCCTGAATGTACATATGTCACCCATAAATCTTGCCTCAAAAAACAAAACAAAAAAAAAAGCTTTGCTGCAGGAAATGCACTCCAAAAAAACCTGCTGATGTCATCAGATCTTCTCTCACTCTGGAGTCTTTTGCTTTTTTCTCATTGGAGACGCAATCAAGCCGGAGACAGAGGACCGGTTTCCAACCTTCTTCAAATCAGACAAAATTGGTTTAAAGGTAATTTTGATTTAGTAAGAGCGAGGGGGGTGGCTGACCTTTTGACCTTTAAACTTTCATTAATACCTTCAAATCCAAAGCAGCACAAACCAAAAGAATATGCTGCACAAACGTCTGATTTGCAGAAGATGGTGGGGAGGGGGCAACTTCACTCAGATCCACTACCAAGGTGTAATATTTGATATATACATCATTTTTATAACAACTGAAGCTAACATAGTCACTTGATTATGCTATAAAATGGCACCATGTGCCTGGAAAACACAAAATTTTGCCCCCTTTAATAGTTTATAAAAACTTTAAAACAGTTTGTATTCCATGAAATCATTATCTCCTTCTTTTGCAAAAACAAAACAAAAAAAGCCAGTCTCCTTTATTTCCTCCTTAAATCTTGTTTCGTTCTATATTCACTATAGAACGAAATAAAATAGAAACTTAAACCAACAAATATATTTGTTTGTATTTATAAACCATGTTTAGTTTGGGTTCAATTTCATTTTGTTCACCAAAGGATAAGGCTGTACTTTTTCTTTACCCCCCATCAAAGGTTCACGTTTTATGTGCTGCTCTTCTGTCTTTTAGACAATCCAGAAGCTAAAAAAAACAAGATGGCAGCAGCTTATTTCCTAAAGTGGTTCCAATTAAAGTGCTGGCACCGGTCGGAGAGAACGCCCTCCTCGGAGGAGGGGAGGAAGAGGAAAGATGAAGAGAAGGAAGGCAACATCCTGACGCCGCCTCCCTCCTTCCAAGGACAGTCGCCCTGTGCTGAGGGGCCGACCCCTGGTGTTACCTAACAGGAAGGAGACTCTGCCGCCTCCTTCCAGCTGCACCCTATCCAGTCAAAGTCACTTTCACGTACCGCGTGTTCACCTTCAAAACGACTCTGTTGCTCTGCTTACTTTTGTAGCTAAATGTTTCCTGGATTCAGTTTGAAAACAGATCTGAAATATGGCGACCGGTCCCCGATTTCTCTCCTCATTGTCTGCGGAGAGTTCTAGTGGACGGCGAAACCGCGAAGACGGACTTATTGTTGTTAAATCGTGCTTTCTGAGTCAAACCCAAACTAAATGTGATTATGGAAATAACCCCCAGTGTCCCAGTGACTGTGGAGGTTCATTTTTAGGGAGGATATTTGCATGACTTGCATTCTCCGATCAACTATAAAGGATTTTTTTTGTGTAGAAAAAGTCAAATCTATTAGATCGCTTAATCCGCCTTGAATGTGTTTGACCGCTAAAGCTCTGAATTTCTGTCATAACTGAAGGAGTGTGTTGAGGGCTAAAAAATGAGATAACTGAGCAACGTTTTATTAAGGTAAGTTGAAGACATTATAAAAACTCATCCCACGTTAAACTCTTTCTTTTCTGTCTTTCATTCTTCAGTACTTTAGAAGCGAACCTCTTCAGCTTGTTAGGTCAAAATCTGGGTGATTTTGCACTTAGTGCAAACATCAACCATTGAACTCTACGGCCATAGTTCTGCCACTGATGGACTCCAATTTTCTCTTGTGCAGGGGTGTCCAAAGTGAGGCACCGGGGCCATTTGTGGTGCTTGGACCAATTTTTTTGAGACCCCAAACAGCAGATTTAGAACAAAATTAATTTGTTTATTGAATGTTTTACTTTTAATCAGTGTAAAATCATCACTGATCTAATTTTCTTACAACGCAAAATGTCAAGTACAACACAAAGTGCTTGTCTTTTTTTTTATAGTCAAGCTTGTAATAATAAGTAGAACCATGTTTACCCAGAGACTTTTACTGAAAATCTGGCTTTTCTGAAGCTTTTATTTAATTTATTAAACTTCCCTAAACTTTGTGAAAGAAAGTGACCTGAATCCCGTTCTTGTAACGGAGAATAAATTTATTCGGAAAGTATTTGAAAAGTATTTCATTTAAGAGAACAAATGTGCAAAATTATTGCTAAGTGTTGGATGAACGATGAATAAGGCTCCCCAAAACTGAGCTACTTTCTTTCCTTGATTTTATTTGAGTTTTTAAATTTTTCTTTCTTGAGCCATGAATACTTTTGACTGTTGTGACAAAAAGTTTGGACTCCCCTACTTTAGTGTCACTCACAAGAAATATTGATTTTAGTTTGGTGAGTAGAAATAAATGAGTTATTACCCTGTGGGACTGGCATCAGTTCCGTCTTAATGCTGTTTCAAGTTCAAGCTCATTAAACAACAACAGACAATGCTAACTAAAGCTACTATTCATCTTCACTTTGTGCTTTCCAACACCGCACTGTCATGTTTAATGAAGAAGGACGGACGGTTTCTGTGTGTGTATGCGTGTGTGTGTGTGTGTGATAAGTTTGCTGACATACAAATTTCCAGGAATGCAACTAAGCAGTCTCTATCATCTCAAATACAGATGAGTTTTAAATATGGGGCAGCCATATTGGATTTTGAGGGTTTGTGTTGTTGATAAACTCGACTTTCCTACAAGGAATTTCAACCTCAGATGACATTTATGCCCATCTGCAAACTAAAAAAAATGAAAGGCTTAGTGAAGCAGACATTCAAATATTAAGAACGAATTCAAATTATTATTTTTTTGTTTGTCTAAATCAAATATTACATCAAACAAAGTCTGGATGTGATTCTGTTCACACAAAAACACGCATCTTAAAGAAATGCCTTCAGGTGACATTAGATTCAACTGACAACATTTTATACTCCAGTTACTGGTCTATTTATTAAACTGTATTAAATATCTTTAAGTAACAATATTTTTCAGCAAAGGTTAAGACAGAATGCAGCCGTCTGTAATCGACATTTCCTCTGGTGATGATCCGTCGGCCCGGTTGGAGTCCAGAATGTCGAAGTCCAGCTGTTTTCCTTGTTACACATTTGGAAGTGAAGCGCTTAACCTGTTGGTTCGATGTTTCCTCCTCATCCGGAGTACAAATCACCTAATCGCCACAGTGCAGGTGGTTCCAAATACTGTCAGTGACTCAGTGATTATTGACCAAAAACACTGAGTCATTTGTCAAACAACACAGTAAGTGAAGTGAAGCTCTATCAATGAGGAAGAGGAAGCCAAATGCATCGCATCTGTGTTTCCACCTGAACCCAGTGCAGACTTGTGTGTTTTTGGTGCTTTTGCACAGCAGCTAACCGCAAAATATCAAAACTGAGATTAAAAAATAAAAAGTTCTCCGGACTCATCCAGATGTTGCTTTTTATGGTCTACGGGTTTCATTTCAACAATCACAGGTTCCGGTTGTCGCTACAGTCGCCACGCTGAATCATTCGTTTTCTTTTCTTTTTTTTTCTTATTTTGTTTTTATTGTTCTGTTTTGCTCTCTGTTGGGTTTTCACATCTGACACGCTCAAACAGCCGCAGCTGGAAAAGCCACAGCTCATTAACCTGAAACCATTCACTAAAACTCTCTTCTGACCTGCAGCGAAACCTGAAACATGGGTTAAAAAAAACTCCAATTCAACAACATGAGTGGTGTAAGGAGGCAAAACAAAGACAAAACGCAGCAACGGCGTTGGCAGTTTGGTGCATTTGTTTGGTTCAGAACAGATAAACGCAGTGAAGCCGTGTCCATGCTCACCGTCTGCCGCTCATACTGTAACAGTATACTCTCATGGAGGATGTTGGCAGAGGTCAGCAGCAGTTATATAATAACCTCTCCTTGGCGCTCAGTCACACACGTCTCTATATTTGGTAGTAAAGCACGAAAAAGATAACAGGGCCGGGAAGGCATTACTAATTCACAACTACGGCTTTGTGAGCAACGCGAGGAGCAACATCGGCTGGCGAACGCACACCTCTATGGCAGAGGAAGTACAGGTAGCAGAGCTCAGTGTGGGTCAGAAGTTTACATACGCCTATGGGCAGCATGAATGTCGTAGACTTGTGGGGTTGGGATGATAATATTGGTGAAGGAGTCTGGATTTACTTACCCACAAAATGCCAGAATTATGTAAAGTTTTCGAATGCAACACTTTCTAATTTATGGCATAACTTAGTATTAATAATGATACATGATGCTGAACATTGACTTGGTCTGTGAATCAGCCTCTATCAAGTTCTCCCACTTGACTTTATTAGTCTTTGAAATTTGTAACAGTCTGCATAAAACTACTGTAACCAGAGCAAAACAATATAAGGCTGTGTAAAATGTAAATGTCAGCATCAGCCATAAACAATCTCCATGTTGAACAACAAACAATTTGCACGTTCCCATATCACAGCTAAGGAAAAATTAACGTTGATGCTAAACATGATATGTCTGAATAGCAAACAAGAATTAGCTGTTTCTCATAGTTTAAAAATATTGTAAAAATAAAATCTATTAAAGTATTTTTATTTATTTATTATGTTTTTGGTCACTTGACTGATCAAAAACACCAAAAAAATAATATGAGATTTTAGATGTAGAAATACTCAAACCTGTTTCTGTAGTAGGTGCAAGGAAAAATACTGTTTGGAAAATGTTATTCATCTGTCCAAAACATCGAAGGATTTATTTCATATTTATGATCATAACCGTCCTCTGATGTGATTAAATCCATCATAATAAGACGTATCTCTCCAAGAATCGAAAAGAAATTTCACTGTTCTCACATGGGTCATTCCCAGCACTTGCGATTCTCATTCTGATGGCATTCGCACCGTCGAGCCATAAGTAAGTCAAAGGTCACAAAGAGGGACCTCACACCACGTACGCCTCATCAAAAGAAGTTCACACTTTGACTTTTTACCCGACGACAATGATGATGATGGAGTGGCTTTTGAAGTGTGAAGGTTGAGCTTGAGAGCGGCGCTGAATAGCACTCATTAGATTGTCTGTGTGAAATGCAGTGAAATGAGGCTGAATTTCAGCGGCTAATGCCAAATAAGGATGCCAGCGGCGCCTGCATCACTTTTTCAGGAATCGCTGCAGAAATGGGTACATATTTTATCCTTGTGCATGCCTGACAAAGACAAAAAAGGTCAACAAGAACCAAATTTAAAATTTTGAGCATCACTCAAATGATCAAAGACTGCAGGTGACTTTATATGTTTCGGTTTCTTTAATGTGTTTGAAGGGATAGATCTGTGTTTTTAAAGTGCGACTATAAAAATATTACAAGAACTTTATATCTTACCTGTAGTAAATAACTCTCTTGGTTGTCGTCATTTAGTGTACACTCAAATTAGTTGGTCCACCTCTTTACTTTTTTGATGTTTCATCTCTAGATATTTTCAGATCTGCAAAGCAGATATTAGCTGCTGTTCACCTTTTTCCACAGAAAGTCATTGAAAAAAAATCATTAAATGTCCATTTACTCTACTGTCCTCAAATAAAGTGAGAAAAGTCACAATATGCAGACCTTTTTCCAGTCTGCAGACTTGCTGCTAATCACTTAGCGTCATTCCACCTCTGCAGCTGATGTGATTTGGCAGCTTTCATGTTGCTGGCTCCCAAACTGATACATTTGGCAAAGTTGCCTTCCTGTTTAAACTCGACTTGACTGAGCGTGCTTTGCTGAGCCAACAGAAAACGGCGGTGACTCATAGCGACAGCTGAAACTGGAATTATAATTTAAGGCTGCCATTAAAAAGAAATTATAGATCACTAATGAAACACAGAGACAGGGATGGGAAGCTGTTTACATCAAATGGTGACCGAGCTAGTGTCAAATGTAATCCCTTATTCCTTCCATTAAAGGGCTTTTATTGAAATACAGATTGAAAGAGAAAAGAGATTTGTTTCTTCCAGAGCAATTGTAGTTTGAAAGTAAGATGAAACACGCACATGCGCGCACGCACGCGCGCACGCACGCACGCACGCACGCACGCACGCACGCACGCACGCACG
>NW_006800089.1:1135588-1143030 GCF_000485575.1 Poecilia formosa
TTTTGGGCATTATATAGTTGGATTAACCCAACCACTGTTACACATTTTATTGCTGTGGTCAATTAAAATGAAGCTTACTGAAAGTTTCAAAATAAAAGCCTTGATATTTTTCACATCAGCTTTGGGCTTTATGTGAAATGTTTAAACAAACTACTGTTACACATTGAATTGGTGTGGTGGTTAAAATGAAGCCTACTGAAAGTTTCAAAATAAAAGTCTGCATATTCCTCTCATGCTAGTGCAACGCCGTAGGCGTTGCGATAATATTAAGCTTTTTTCGCATTTTTTCTCCTCAGGATAGTGAACTGCCTTGCGCAGCATGGCAGTTCATTAACATTAGCACAAGTTTGTGCACAACATTAGCACAAACTTTAGCATTTTACTGCCCCCACTAGCGCACTGCCTAGCGCAGCAAGGCAGTGCATTAGCATTAGCCTTTTCCCTAAAGGTAGCTATTAGCTAATTTTCTTACTTATTAGCAATGTTCAGTATACTGAATGGAGTAAATCAATGACAGAAAACATGGTAGTGATGCCACGCATCCTACATGAATATTAGTCTTCACGCTAATATCAGAATTTTGGCTTATGCATTAATTTCAACACACTGAATAGAACAGGTACAGTTTAGTCAACATGTTTCTGACTCACCACAGGTTATTGACTACATTGAAGCTTTCTTTAGCATTAATGCTAATTTTTTGCATCAGAAGGCTTGATTAAAAACCGACGGGCACACTTTGGCATGCCCCTCAAAATTTCTGCAGGAATTTTCTAGTTATCATTTTATTAAAATTTAGCTTGTTTGTTAAAAGTTAAGCTTCTCAAATTAGTTGGGTGTTTTTTACAGCTATGATTCTGATTCTGTGTTGGCTGTCGACACTGATTTAATGATAAAATTCAGTATACAGTATCTTGGAAGTTACTGAACCGACCATTTGCTTTTAGCTAATTCAACATGTTATTTTGCTGTATAAAGAATTTCCCTACTGTTCATTTCAATCCCTGTGTTGGGTTTGGAAGGGAAATCTATTGGCACGTCAACCCCACCAAAAATGGTTTTCACCAGCTGCCACTGGTTTCCACTGCCAAGCACTGCACCCTGATCTCTGGGGTTTATTTATGAAATACGTTGTCTGGTAAACTCCTTTGTTTCATCATCATTTCACCATCGTCGACATTAAAACAGTTTGAGATAAACACTTTGAGTAACTGATTCATAAAATGTTTATAGGGTTATAGATTTCAAACAGAAGGTACGTAATGGTCGAATGAGTCTCATTAAATCTGTCTGCTCGGGTTTTTCTAATCTGTTTGTCTGACTACAGGCAATGAAAATTATTTTTAATAGCATTGTGTTGAGTAAAGGACACAATGATTAGAAGTCTTTTTTTAATTTGCTTTCAGAGATTATTAAAAAAGTACAAGCTGCTGCAGATAATAAGTACACATAGTCAAGTATTCTGGTATGTCCATATTCATAGTACATGAAGGCACTGCTCTAGAAAAACGAAAACAACTTTATGTAATTTGATGTAGCCTTACTACTATCAGTAGCCCGATCACCGTTCTGCAATGGAGTAAGCCCCTTTTCCAGATGTAAGATGTCCTGCCAATTTTTGTATGATTTTTTTAAGCAGTTTGTGCTATATTGCTAAAAGGTTTTATTCACCCATCCAATCATCAGGTGTTTTATGGCTGAAGGTGCCAACTTTCTGCCATCGATGTCTCCAGACCTCCAAACTTCATGTGGTTAGTGATCAACTCATGAACAATGCATAGAGGGCTTCATGGAATGGCTTTTCATGGCCCTTAGTTTCAAGCCTTGCAGCACCAAGTGCAACGCAAAGGCATCTGCTGCCTTCTAGAGACACTGGACTCTAGAACAGTGCAGATGTGTTCTCCGAAGTGACAAATCACGACTCTTATGTCTGGAAAGCCAATGGATCCATGAAAGTAGCTGGAATAACCGTACTTGCCTTGAGGCAACGTGTCAAGTGTAAAGTTTGGTGCTGAGGAGATTATGGTGTGGGGATCTGCTTTTGTAAGAGATGGCCTCAACTTTTTCATATTTGAACCCCATGGATTAATAAATGGATGTCTCTCAGGTTCATGATTCGTAAAAACATTTAGCAATGTAGTGTATATTTTGGTTTTAGATATGCACCATTTCTTTGGGTGCCATCTTTCTTTTGACCTCCAGCAACACAGAAACGTGTCATCTTGTTAGAGGACTCTGGTCGAAGTTTGATTTGCGATTGACATGAGTAACAGGCCCGTTACAGCTATCGAATCTGTTGTATCACTGTTATGTTGTTAAAATGTTCTCAAATGCACCCAGCTTATTTGCCTTTGTCAGTATTAACAGTTGGTCACGTTACTCGGGAGATGCGAAATAAGTGTTTCCTTTGGAGTTTTACGAAGCATCTATTTATATATGGCAGAAACACCACCTCATCCTAACGCAAAAACTGTAACAAAAAATGTGAGTTTCTTTTAAATTCCATTAAGCACATTTAATTTTAAAATTTCAACTTGCACAATTTTCTGGAAACGCAGCTACTGACTTGATACAATTTGCAGGGCTTGATTAAATAGAAAATGTTTGAACCAAAATGAATAATGTTTGATAACTTGGATCAATTGTACTGTGTATATGTAATTGGATTTAATTAACTTTTTTCATTTGTAAAGTGTCCTCAAAAGATATTTCTCGTGAATTGGTGCAGTATAGGTAGACTGAACTGAATATGTGACAAAATCTCTTTACAGTAATATACTTGCACACACATAACCCCACACTGTTAGCCAAGATATTTTATTGCATCCTCCTTTTTTTTTCTTTTTTTTTATTTCATCCTCCCATTGCACCCAGACCTGACAGCGAGTGCAGGAGGCGGACTGTGATTTAGTTGCAGTTAGGTGGCAGAAAGCCGAGGTTCGCAGCTCAGCTTTATCAGAGGTGCTTCATCTTGCCGTGGGGGACATGAGAACTCATTTAGGGTGTTGCCAGAGATGGCCTCGCACCAGCCGACGGCACGGCTGAATTACTGTCACGCTGCAGCTCCTGTATTCCTCTCTATTTATCTGTGTGTGTATGTGTGTGAGGGGAGGGGATGTGTACACTTATGTAGAGGGAGACAGAGAGAGAGACCCTGTGTGACTGACTGTCATTTTGAATACTCATGGACGGCACCGATACCTGCCAACACATGACGGACATACAGATACGGGTCAAAAAGACAAAAAAAACAACAACAAAAAAACAGCAGCCTGTTAAAACAAAAACAAAAAAAAACTGCTTACTCTAGACTTGACAAGCTTAAACGTTTCTGTTTATGATCCTTTGATGCTTCATTTTATGGCATCACTATGGCGACTGGTGATCTAAACTGATTTAGTGGGCATATTTTTGGTCGACCACCATGGTTCAGGTGGGGTGACGACTTTGTAGTCTTGTCACCTCCATGCTAACAAAAGCTTATTGAATGTACTTTATCCTCTATCGCCTCATAAACCAGAGTGTAATCTGAGCTGTTTTATATACAGCATATGAGAGCATTTATTGGCACCCAGGGAGAGAGATCTAAAGAAGCTGTAAAATAAATGGTTGTTATGGAGATACCACTCTTGAGATTCTTTTTCATCTTCTACAGTACCTCATTGGGCACGGTGGCAAGATAAACTAATGTCCTCGTTTTGTTTGTCTATGTTCCATTTGTTTAATAATTGTTAAAGCTTTCTCTGGGACGTCTGTAAGTTCATGCACTAAATTCTCTATGATGGCATACTAGGGCCATTGTAGATGGGTAAAAAAGAGGAGTAAATTTCCTTCAAGAAACTTAGAATTTTTGAGATTAATCTTTGAAATTTTCTAGAAAAAATGAGGGGATTTCTGAGTTTGAAAAGTCTCAAATTTGCGAGAAAAACTCTGAAATTTGAGGCTAATCTCAGAGAGTTTCTACAAAACACAAGGAAATTCAGAGTGTCACGTGAAAGTCAGTCCAGGCCGGGATGGTGGGTCACCCCCATCCACTGGTAGGTCTATACCTTACCAGAGGCACGGAAGTCTGAGAAATTTCTAAGCCCAAGCATTAAACTGGACCTAAAAACTTTCTCATTTTTTGTGAAATGTGTGTTTCGTGCCAGTTGGTAACCTGTGTGTCTTGTTTAATACAACCATAGGTAGCATCTACATCTGACAAAATAACACTTTTGTGTAGCCTGGTTGATTCACTTCGAACCAGAAGATGGTTTCCTTTTGAAGAAATTTCAAAAGTTTGCTTAAAATTTGTGTGACCATTGGATGAAAATATAACTAATAGCTTATTTCTTGCCACTTCTCCATAAAGGCCAAAGTTATATTGAAAGATTTGGCCAACGGAGCTGAGGATCTCTGTTGCCGTGGTCTCCCTGGCAATCTAAGTTAGAACTCATCTTCCTTCTTGGCCTATCAGATTAGGCCTAAGTACCACACATTAGTAGGTTTGGAGTTGTAATTTTTCTGTTTTTGGCCTGAGAAGTTCTCCAATAAACGTTCCAATTTTTGAATATTGTTTTAAAACTTTCTCTCTGACCTGTATGCTCTTCCTCTTGGTCTTCTTGATGCAATTTGTTCACTAATATTCTCTTAACAAACCTCCGAGGCATTAATCATCTAAATTACATACAGGTGGACTGTATAATAATTGGGTTCACAGATTTTTACAGATTTACACTTCCAGATTTTTATTGTAAGAAATACCGAAAACCACGTATCATTCACCTTCCACTTCATTATGCACTAGATTGAGTTATTCTGCCACATGGGCAGTCCAATACGTCGCAAAAGATGTACAAATATTAACGGGGTGTAAACACTTTTGCAAGGCATATTTATATAGAGATGTGAGCATCTTACACTCATCATGCCCCCTAAGTACAAGCAGAAGGAAATGTTGCAGTGACAGAAACCCTTCAAGAAGGTCAGAAAGGGACGATTCATATCGATTGATTTCTCTGTTTTGTGGAAAATGTTAGAGAACGGCAGTCTATCTCTTAATCTAGTAAGTATTTGGAATAACTTTGTCCCTGGACTCACATTATCATGTTCTTTTTCCTTTTCCACTGTTTTTCAGATGAATGTACCTTTTAAATCTGCTCTAGATTAAAAGTGCAACAAGTGCAGTTGTTGTTTGGATGTTATTTTGTTCCACAGTTTATATTTTTAGAGTGCATTTCCTCATGGAGCTCCTTTGTTTCATCATCGTTTCACAATCGCTGACATCAACACAGTTTGAGACGACCAATCTGAGTAACTGAGCCATAAAATACAAATGTTTATGGATTTATTGATTTTGAACAGAAACGCTGCGTCACACTCCACTGAATCATATAAAATGTGCTTGCATATCTAGCCATTTTCCAAATTTGTGCGCTTGGATATAAGTAATGAGGATGTTTTTATTTTCTTTATTAGAAGTAAGTGAGTCAAAGAGAGAAGATCTTTATTTGCTTACAAGCTGTTTCAGAAGACTGTACACAAGGTGAAGTATCTTGTAGCCACACGATTATCACACGCGTATCATGGCAACAAAGAACGTTGATCAGTCAGTTGAAAGTACATTTGCCATAATTATCCTGTATAAAGATAAAACTCAAGACAAATTAAACAGGAAAAGCCCAAGATGTATGTGGTTTGATTTCTAAATGATAGATATTTCACCTGTTCCAAAGGCAGTTTGTGTTATTTTTGAACATTCAACAATTTCTTTTGAACCTTTCTGACATTCAAACATTATTTAGAATATTTCAAAATTAAATGGAAAAATGTAACAGAGAAGCACACGAGTTATTGTTAGAAGTAAATATAGGAAAAAGAAAATGCTCTTTCCACTGAAACGGATAAAAGGACATTTAATCTCACAACTTTTATCATGCTAAGCACCACTAGATTTAAAAAAAAAAGTTAAAACATGGATCTCGTGAATCTTGTAGAAAAATGAACTACAAAACAAGGACAAGTGTGTCCTTTATCTTGTAAAATCAACCATTACAAGGTGGTTACTTTCTTATTGATAGGTGCACAGACATTTGGAAAAAGGGGAACCACCAGGTGACTTAGCTCTAGTGTATTATACATCTTTTGTCTATTTCAAATTAATATCTATATGCTGTCTTGGGCATAAAATAAATATTTCACAGGGGCACTTTTTTTGTCCGGAGGAAAAATAGCATGTACTCTAGCGCCTCCTAGTGTCCGTCTGTGAACATCCCAGAAAAGATGTATAGACTTCAAGATTACATCATGTAAAATAAAAAATAAAAAAACAAAGATATAGAGTTCTCCAAAGAAAAATAACTACCCACACTGGGCTGATGGAAATATCCATACCGGTCAGCCCGTGTCCAGTTTGAGTGAAAGGAGGCGCGCGGGATCCGCGTTGAGGTAAAGCAGCTTCAGCGCGAGGCAACCGCAGCTAGGCGCCAGCTGTGTGATTGGTTCGCTCTCCAGCAACAGCAACAGAGATGCAACAGTTGAAGTATAAGAATACATGAATTTCACAAATCTTGCAACGTTCAGGAAAGTGTTGCATTTATATTTAGCGGGAAGATGGGTGAAGCAAAGTACAAATGCATGCCACACTGCTCAGATTTTTGTTTTATTGGAAGATAAACGTTTTAAAACCACGTTTCATTTTATGTTGTAGTTGATGGTCAAATATTTTCTCACTTAACAAACCAGTTTTTTGCTCTGTGTGAAAATTTTTCCCCAGACATGTTTGCTAATAATCAATGAAAATATCACATTTAGAGATGTGATTTTGCTTGTTGGTGCATATTTTTGGTTATGAACGAAATAGCACGGATCTTTGGTACCCTCCTGATAAGATTTATAGGAATTAAACTAAATTTCTTGACTGCGCGGACTCGTGATGATTGGAACCTTTCGAACACGGCGTGTTTGAACAGGGGAGAAGTAGGTCTGAACACTGGTCTCTTTACAGGCTGATGCAAGTAGATTGAGGGAGCTGTCAGCTTAATGGTATGATAGAAAAACAGAGAAAATGACCGGATATTTCCTGGATATGTCTTTAAGCTCAATTGTTTTTTTTAAATTATGGAACATGCCAAGTGTCAATTTTCTCATTTTGATGGAGAATGTTGACAACGATAAGCCAGATTTACCAAGCTAGCTCTGATAAATACTCAACTATTGGAGCCTTCTGTGCTACGGAAGGAGGAAATATAGAGATGTCAGAGCTTTAAATCAGTTTTATTTTTCTGTTTAAAGACTGACTGATCTATTGTTTAATTTCTTACATCATCAGATTATTTCACATGTAACATTTCATATTATAAATGAAATATTCCACCAGTGGAACTAGTAGTTATTTTAATCAATATTAAGGAGTTATTGACTTATTCTATATCTTGCTCAAAAGTTGCTTATTAATCAGTTTT